>NW_008578141.1:0-7830 GCF_000257125.1 Entamoeba nuttalli P19
TTATATATTTCATTCTATTAAATATGAATCGTTTCATAATCAGAAAATGTTATAAAGAAATAGAAAATATCATTTTACAATATTAATATCATTGCATAATATCAATAATTCGTTCAATTACATTTATTTATAACCATGAAATAATAATGAAAATATTATGAAATAATATATCTTCAAATTAATAATTAAAAGAAATGCACATCAATATAACTCGTGTTTAAAATGAAAATACATCATCATCCAATTTGAATGAATTGAATAATACAAAAATTATAAGAGAAAATTAATGAATATAAATATGAAATAATAAAAAACAATCCAGTTGTCATTAGTGATATTTGTGGTTCATAAATTAACAATAAAAATGAAAGAAATAGAAAATGAAATAAACATAAAAACAATACTAAGAACAATACAACTGAAAAATAACATATATCAATTGTAATGATGGAAGGATTGAAAATGTAAATATATAATAAAATACATCAGTACAATACTCAAAAAATAAAAAGAGTAATAAATAAACAAACAATACTTTTAATAAAAAACTTCTCAAAACAATAAAAAGATAAATGTATAATTAAAAAATCATTCATTAGATTATTATTTTAATCTAAATGATTTTTTAACAAAAATGCAAGATTATTTTTGTTATTTAATAAAATGAAAAATAAAAAAACAAAAAAAAAATAAATAAACAAACAATGGAAATTGAGAATAAGACATTATCAGAATCAGAGATGAAGGTATTGACAAGTATTGCCAAATATTTAAAAAGTGAACAAGATCTGATTAACTTTGTGATGGTATGTAAATCTCATCAAAATGTTTTAGATTGTTTTTTTTTTAATCCTATTAGTTCAACTCGTCTTTTTGTTAATTTACAAGAACAATGGTTATACCACCCTTGGGACCAAGTCACTTCTAGAGCTAAAAAAGTTATTTTGAATTACCCAATTACAACAAAAGATTATAACTTAATTAAAGGAAATAGAAATATTATTTGTAAACAAGTTAAGTTTACAAAACAAGACCGTGAGAATTTAGGAAATAAAATTCCATCAATTGTAAATTCAATTGAAGAAAAGTGTTTTGAACAGTGTACTGATTTAGAACAAATCACATTACCAAGTAGAATTACATCATTAGGATATTCTTCATTTAGAGATTGTGTTAAATTGTCCAACATAGAATTACCAGAAAATTTAATAAGAATTGGGTCTTGTTGTTTTGACCATTGTACTAATTTAAAGTCATTAACAATTCCTAATACTGTGAATTACATTGGAGATAATGCTTTCTTTTGTTGTAATTCTCTTACATCAATTTATTTACCAACACATCTTACTTCTTTAGGAAAGTCATGTTTTTTTGGATGTAATAACTTAAAAAATATTTATGCGTCGAAAGAAATTCAAAATCAATTGCCTTATTATTTTTCTTCTTCTTCATTTGCAATTTAAATTTATATTTTTTGTTGACTTTTTCTTTTTCTTAAAAAAAATCTCAGAATCATAATGAACAGAAAGAACCAAACTGGTTTAAAGCTGTTTAGTCAAAAAGAAAATGAATGAACCCTTTTAATAAACTTCTAAAAGAAAGAATTGAACAAACCGAAGAAGAAACTCATGAAGAAGAAATTAAAAAACAACATGAAGAAAATGTTTGTATGAAATATTTAAAAAGAAAACAAACAGAGAAAGAATATGAAATTTATCAACAACTTACATTAATTGCTTTACTTAATGTTTATTGTACATTTAAACTTAAACGACTTCCTAAACAAACAAATAGAACATTATTTGTACCACGAGTTATTTGTTTAGTATTTAATGAACAAATTATAGATGTTGAAACATTAGCAACAAATAGTTGTAAACAAATATTTAAAAGTGATGTTGAGGAAGGGATTCAAATTAATACAGCCCAAAAAAGATATGATAAAAATATTAAAACGTTTATATCTAATTTTCTAATAGACACTGCACTAGAATTAGGATTTACTTTTGATTCAAAAATGACACGATTATCTGGAAGAACACTAAGGTTTGAACGAGTACATTGTATTAAGAGAGGAAAAGAATTAGCTATTAATCGAAATGGGATGAAAACAATTGGTAATAAAATGTATCGCTATATGATTGAACATTATCATGACCTTCCTGATGTTGTTTTTGAACAAAATGATACAGAAATAAAGAAAATTGTAGATTTTTCAATTCAATGTGTTGATGTGAAACAATAACTTTTAAGAATTAATTCGTTCTTAATAAGTTCAAGTTCAATTTTGAGTATTAGAAAATAAATACAAAAAATAGTATAAAAAAGAAAGCCACAAAAAATGAATTTTTAAAAATAATAAAGGCCTTAAAAATGTCAAGATCTTTAGGAAAAGACAAGACGAATCGCAGATATTAAATTTACAATCACACACTAACATGTCTGATAATCCAATTCCTAATGGATCAAAGTTAACAAATGAAGATGCAAGAAAAAGAAGAAAAAATTCATTAGTTAGAGAGCATGGAGTTAAAGATGATATGGTTTTTCAACAAGCAGTTTTAATTGGATTAGCAAATAAATTTTGTGGATTTACTATTGAAAATCCATCTAAAATGTCTCAAATAACTGCAACATTACCAAATATATCAAAAATTCATACACAAGATGATCTTATTGATGTTTCAACACTTGCAGAAAAACAAGCAAATGATTTATTAAATAAATCAAAACACTTTTTAGTTAAAGAAAAATCTTTACAAAGAAGGATAAAAAAGAATATTATATATTTTACACAAAATCTATTGATTGATTTCTGTATTGAACATGGGTTCTTTTTTAATTCAATTTATTCAAAGAAGAACCCAAAGACCTTTCAAGTAGAACGAGTTCAACAAATATTTTATAAGAATAATTTTTTAATGAAAAAAGATGAAATTCAAAGTGTTGGAACTTGTATTAATAATTATCTTCTGAATATTTCACATGGTAAAACTTTCTTTCTTCGTCAAAATGATGTAGAAGTACAAAATTTATTAGCTCAAAATATTACTTTATATTCGTTTGTCTGTAATCATTAAAAAAAAGTTTTTAAAGATTTTTATCATTTTATTTTTAGAAACGTCAGAAATTAAAGAAGAAATAAACGATAATAAATGAATGTAACATAATTCTTTATATGTAATTATCTCGGTAATTCTTCTCCTGATAATGAACAATCTCTTTTTAAAATATGTGCTGAATGATGTGATACTTCTTTTCCACAAGCATAACAAAATCCACACCCACATCCACCTTTTTTTAAATCACATCGAATAAAATTACATCCTTTAATTTTTTCTACTGGTATTTTACATCTTGGACAACGAGTACAATGCATATTAACATATTTTTTAAATTCTTCATCTCCTCTTCCATTTTCAATTTTCCATTGTTGGTATTGTTTACATGAATATCCTTCATGATATTCTTCTTTACAATTATAACAATAAACAAATGAACATTGTGGACAAACAATTCGTGGAGTTTTTCTTGTACCAATAATAGCATATCCACATTTTGGACAATATCTAGTATGTGAATCACTTCTTAAATTTGCTTTAACTCCGTTCATTTCTAATTGATTTAATACGTTAGTTTCTTGAATTAAACCATCATTTACAAGAGTTGAAAGAGGAATAATTGTTTCACATTCTTGTTCAGGACATTTAATTTCCCATTCTCCATTTGTAGCTTTTTGTTTAACATGTTCAATTAAACAACATAAACAAAATCTATGTTTACAAGGTTCAATAGAATACATTAACCCAACTTCTCTTGTTTCAAAACAAATTGGACATTCTTCTGTTTTAGGTTTATTAAAGATGTTATTTAATGAACATTCAAATGAAAAATATGAACGAACTAATTCAAGTAATTGAATTATATTCTTTTCGATTTCCTTTTCGTTTGTTTTAATCATTAGATGATTTCTAATAAAATCTTTTAATTGCTCATTTTCCATTTGAATAGACAATTAAATAAATAGTTTGTTGTTTAAAAATAAAAAAAATATGATATAAAAATAATAGTAAATTTGTATTAACTTATTTTACTTTCTTTAACACTTTAAAGAATAGAAGGAATAGTAGTATTTGAAGATTGTTGATGTTGTTGATCAATATCTTCATCCATTTCAAAAATATTTGGAGAAATAGATTTATTAATAATTGTGGATGTATTTTGAATAGGAGGTTGTTGGTTTGATGTTGTTTTTGTAAGAGGGCTATGACTTTTAATATCAAAAGATGGTTCTGTATTAACATAAAGATTATTATTATTAGTAGTAAAAGAATTTGGTGTTAATGAAATTATTGGTGAATCATATCTTTTCATAAAAACTGTATGTGATTTGTTTGATGTTGGTGGAGGAACAATTGTAACATTAAGTCTTCTAGGAGTAGGTCTAATAAACATACCTTCTTTAATAGAAGTTGCTACATCATCAATATCAGTGATATGATGATTTCTTTTAGTTAATTCAGATTCAAGTTGTTTAAGAGCATCTTTTAATCTATCACCAGTAGCAAATATTTCATTTAATTTTTGATTATCATACCTATTACTTTCTTTCTTTATTTTAGCTATTTCATCTTGGAATTTTGTATTAATTTTAGTTGCATGTTTATAAATATTTTCCAAATCACCAACACCCATTTCTAAACCTTTAGAAATATTTCTTAAATTATGTTCAACATGTGGTAATAATTTAGTAATTTCATTTGGAAGAAAAGTAGTTGGTTGAATCATTGGATTAATAACCTCTTCACTACAATATTTTTTATAAAGTACTGAATATTCACACATTTCATTTGGATAATATGACCCCCACGTTGCTATTAAATCTCTAACTTTTCCTTCAACAAGACTTACTTTAGTATGTTTTTTTTTCATCTTTCCAATTGTTTGAAGTAATGAAACAAATGATAAATCAGCAACTTGAGTTCTAAATTGTGGTGATTTTTGTGCAACAAAATCAGTAAGAACAAGAACATTATACATCTCTCCTTCACTTATTTTTTTCTTTATATAATCACTCATTTTATGTTCTATTTGAATTCTTAATGCAACTTCAGCTCCATCTACTTTTTCAACAATTCCACAGATTGTTCTCATTTCATTTTCTGCTGGTGATTCATATATATCATTTGTAGTATTTGAAACTAATTCACTTAATTTTACTGACATCCTTTGCTTATTTTTAGTTTTTCTTGTTATTCTTCTATTTCTTTTCTTTTCCTTTTTTTTTTTTCATTTCTATAAAACCTATATTTTTTAATTATTATTATTATTATTTATTTATATTTCTTTTTACTGTAAAGTTTAAATACCTACTTATTTTCCATTCTTACTTTCTTCTTTAATTATTTCTTTTAACATCGTTATTTTCTTCTTAATTAATACAAAAATAATGAAATAATAACATTTTTAAAGTAATTATTATTATTTTTTCTTGTTTTTTTTTTATAATTATTAACACTGTTTTTTTAAATGAGTCATTCATTCAAAAAAAAAATAATTTCTGTTGAAATAAATCGAATAGTTTTTCTTTTATTTGAAAAAGATAATATTTTCAACTATTCTTTGAACTATTGAATTATTTCAAAAGTAATAATCAATGAATTAAGTGTAAATAGAAATTTCATCTATTCTTCCTTAATGAATGAAGATTACTTTTATTCCTGAATTGTAATTAAAAAGAATAACTTCTATGATTTATTTATTCTTTAAGTTTTCAAGAAAGAAATACAATAAAAAGAAAAGAAAATATTAAAAACATCATTTAATAAACAAGAAAAGAAAGAAAGAAATAAAAGAATCAATTAATGAAATTTAATAGAAGTTTTAAAACGATTTAATGAATGATAATTTAAAGGAATAGGATCATCATTTTCATCACAACTTAATAAATCAGGATCAGAAATATCATAATATATCCAATTTAAAGAAAGAGGGATTTCATCAAGATTAATTCCTTGTTCATCAACTAAACATAATTCTTTTAAAGAAGATAAATATTTTAAATTAATAATTTCAATATTATTACTATATAATATATCAAGTCTAAATAAATTCAAAGGAAGATTAAAACGAATATCAATACAATTAATAATTGAAATAGTTAAAAGATTAGTAAATTGATTTAATGAAAGAATTAAATTTTTAGTGGAAGTTTTATTAAGAGTAAAATAACGAAGAGATTGAGGTAAATTAATAGAAGGTGAAGGAAGTTCAGAAATAAAGAGATAATTAAGATAAATATAATTTTCTAATTTATTTAAATCATTTTGAAGAGGTTTTTCAAGAAGTAATTGAGTAAGAGGTAAATAAGAAGGAAGTTGGTTTCCATTACAATGAAGATAACTTAAAGAAGAAGGATAAAAAGATTCAATATTCCAATTAATAGTAACATCTTCAAAAATTAATTCTTTTAAGTGAATTAAAGAAGAAAAAGAATGAGAAATAGAAGTATGACCAATTTTTAAAGAAGTTAAAGAAGTTAAAGAAGGAATAATAGAATAATAATGATTATTAGTAAATAACATTTTTAAATTAGAAGAATTAGAAGAAATAATTTGAATATGACAATCTCTTAATGATAAAGAAGTAAGAGTAGAAGGTAATGTTATTTCACCTTTTGCATTAACTAAAGTTAAATCTTTTAAATTAGGTAATATTTGATAAGGAATAGAATTAGCTTGAAGAGAAAGAATTGAATTTGGTAATAAAAAAATCGAATTATCTTCATAAGCAATTCTTTTTAAATAATTCATTTTACTTAAATCAATTGGAGTATTATTTTTACCAGTAAAAAAGATATTTGTTGGTAATATTTTATCTATTAATTTAATATCAAATGCATCTATTTGATCAATTTCTAATTTACAATTTTCACATAAAGGAATAATACTATTTGGCATTGTATCATAAAGATATTCCATTGCAATATAATTTCTTTTAATAAAATGTGGAAATGCATTATAAACTTTTTCCATTTCAAGGTCACAAAGAAATACTAATACAATTTTATCTATTGGAAATGAAATTAATTCTTTTAAAAATGGTATATTAATATTTTCTGTTAATTTTATTCTTACAAATTCAAAATGATGTTTTGAATTTGTAAAACATTGTTCAATTGCATTTTCATCTACTTCAATTGTAATTTTTCTTAAATTTGGATATTCTGATAAATCAATTGGTTCTTGAATTGTTATATTCATTGATATAATTTTTGATTTATCTTCTTTTGTTAAACATAATGGTGTATTTAATGTTATTTTATCTATTATAATGTTTTCTATTGTTTGTGGTAATAATTTCATTAATCCTATACTAAACGTTCCCGGTGCAAATTCATATGTTTCAATATTTGGAAATAATTCAATTTCTTTTATTATTTCTTTCATTAATTTAATTTTATCTATTGAATTCGTTACAAGTTCTTGTGTACTTTGATTTTTATTAAAATTTCTTGTAAAACATGGATTAATTTTTAAGAATTTCATTGATTCTAAACATTTTTTATTTATCATAGAAAATTTATAACATGTCTCTATTGAATCAATATATAATATTATATTCGCTAAAAACACTGATTCTAATCTAATCATCTTTTTACTTCTGTTTTTTTTTTATTTTTTTTTTTAAGTTTTTTTTATTTTTTTTTTTTAAGTTTTTTTTTTAAACATAACTTCTTAATTACTCTCCTTTGTAAATAAGAATAAATAAATCTTCTCTTTACATTTTATTATTTAATTTGTATTATTTCTTTTCTTTACTTTTCTTTAT
>NW_008578142.1:0-906 GCF_000257125.1 Entamoeba nuttalli P19
AAGATTATATAAATCAATCAATTATATTCATTAAAAATGATGTTCTTTGAAGTAAATAGAAACTGACATATAAAACATATCGTTGTTATAATTTTCATGATTTCATTTTTGTTTGTAAATATCAAAATCATATTATATACATTATTTAATTTGAATGAATCAAGTTGAAAAATAAAGAAATTCTTATATTTATATATCATTAAATCACCAAATCAGAAATTATCAGTAATTTCTAATATTTGTTGTATTGAATTTATATCGTTATTGTAAATTTTATTCATAACAATATTTGAAAGGAATTGTATATTATCAAAAACAAGTGAATTGACTCAGTTAATGATTTAATTGGTATGACTATCAAATTCGTTCATTTATAGTATTAGGAAAAATGTTGTTGAGTAGAACGATGTTACTTTTTGAGAAACTTTGAGAAACAAACAATGTAAAGACATGTATTTCTTCACAAACCATTCTCTTCTATTTCCATACTTATACAAATATGATTATATTCAAATATTCAACCACTTAAACCATACTTAATTGAAGAATTTTATTAGTAAAATACAATGAAGTTAAAGAAATAATAATACCATACTTCTTTCTTTTTTTAATATGTGTTGGACAAACACTTTGAATAATATATTTATGAATATTCATTCTTTTAACAAAAAAAGATTCTTCACACTTATCAATTTAGATTATTTTGATTTCAGATAGTATAGAGTTATAAAACTTCTCTCTTTCTCTCATCTGTGTCTAGTGTATTTAATTATATATAATGAAATTGAAATAACAAGAAGTTATGATAAAGATGAAATGCTGATGTTAATATTCCATTTGATTATTTATTGTTTCAAAGACAAACCATTTTGAATTTTAAATAGATAGTAGAAAATTAGTCTTCTA
>NW_008578143.1:0-211 GCF_000257125.1 Entamoeba nuttalli P19
GAATAAAAGAAGTGTTTGAAACATGTTTATTAAACAAATATCAAATAAACAACATTGATTTATATTTTCATTATGTCAAGAGTTGTGTAAATTATTTCTTTTAGCACATTTTATTTCATTTGACATACATTATTTAAAGTGAATGATTTAAATCGTCTTTCTTTATGTGATAACTTAGTTTAAAAAAATAATCACTCTATGATGTATAATT
>NW_008578144.1:0-1090 GCF_000257125.1 Entamoeba nuttalli P19
GAAAAACAATATAGAAGAAATAAGAAATAAGGCACCAAACTTCGAAGAAAAGATGATAAAGAGTTATTATTGTTATGGATTAAATACAATAAACATCAAAAAGAAAATTAGCAACTAAAGAAATTAAATAGATAAAAAAAGAAAGTTAATAAAGATAAACAACGAAGAATATAAAGAAAGTATCAAAAGAGTAAGAGAAAATG
Organism: Entamoeba nuttalli P19; assembly: GCF_000257125.1. Classification (NCBI taxonomy): domain Eukaryota; phylum Evosea; order Mastigamoebida; family Endamoebidae; genus Entamoeba; species Entamoeba nuttalli. The sequence continues at coordinate 204 of NW_008578144.1, forward strand.
ATGAAAGAAATAAGATAAAGATAAGATAAATAAGAAGAAATATAACGAAGAATTACATCTTAAATACATTAGATAAATTAATATAAATAATAACAAAACACATGAATAATTAAATAGAAAATAATAAAATGAAAGAAATAATGAAAGAAAGTAAAGAAAAAGAAATAAACAAAACAATATATATTAATTATTATTTCAATAAAAACATGTGATAAAATAAATAATTATATAAATGAAGAAAAATGAGGGTATAGAAGAAATTCAAAACGAAATATATAAAATAAATAATGTAGCTCCAAATATCAATAAAATAAATATATAAGATATAGAAATAATGAAATTAAAAATTTAAGAAGAAAGTTCAATAAAATGAATGAATTATTAATTAACAAAAATTACATTAAAAATAAAATAATAATGAGAAATAAATGATATAAAGAAGAATATATTATTAATAAGAGAATAAGTTAAACAAATAGAATAAATAATTAATATAAAGAAGAGAATAGATATGAATAAATAATATAGAAAAAGAATAAACAAAAATAAAATAAAGATAATAAAATGGAAGATAAATAAAGAAAAAGGAATGAAAATATAGAATATCCCAGTGATGATGGTACAATTAAATTCTGGAAATGAATATATGAAAGAAATAGACAGCGCTAATAAACGTAATAGAAGAATAATAGAAAAATGAGAAAAGAAGAGTAACAGTATGTTAAAATAACAAAAGAAGAAATAGAATATGCAATGAAAAGAAATGTTGCATAAAAAAGCACATGGTTTGATGGAATATAATGATGTTATTTGTAACATCTAATTGTGTATAGAGACATTATTAGATATATTCCAAATATAGAAAAATTATAATGAAAATAACATCA
>NW_008578145.1:0-272 GCF_000257125.1 Entamoeba nuttalli P19
ATTCTTAATCCATTCATTTGTTAAACTGTCAACTACATACTCCCACCCTACAATAAGAATTTAATTTTAATTGTCATTTTATCTATTATGAATTTTTCCATCTCTCTAAAAGCAATTAAATTTGTGTTATTTGGTAGTTTGTTTGGTGAGTCTTTGACCGTCTAGTAGTTATAGAATGAATAGTAGAGATCCAAAAACAATATCAGTTACATTTAACAATAGTATTATTTTGTGTCTTTAACAGCTATCTTAATTCTACTGAAAGTAATGTT
>NW_008578146.1:0-2548 GCF_000257125.1 Entamoeba nuttalli P19
TTTTTTTTTATCGTTAATGAATTATTAATTCTTTAATTTATTAATTATTTAAATTATTACAAAACAAACTACCTCGAAAATTGACTTTGAAACTATGCATTTTCTATTTCTATGTCTTCTTTGTTCCTCAACCAAGAAGTCACTTGGTCTATCCGTCCTTACAAACAATACCTCTGTACTATAATCTCTTCTCAAACCATTCATCTTTCACAAAAAATAATTAAAACAAATGGAATTACTGGAACTATTATTCGAAATGGAAGATGTATTAGAAAAGGAAGAACAAGACAAAGAGATGTTGTACAAATTAAAACCTCTACTGAAACATCATATTGGGTTATAAGTAAATTAATACCACTTTCAACAAAAGACATAACTACAATACCTAGAATTTATTCATTAAATGACCTTTCCATTAAAATTAAAAACTTACCAAAACCAATAACCTATAGTTCAGAAAAGAAGCTTATAAAATCAAACTCTCTTCCTTTATTTTTTCTGAAAAATAAAAAAATTCCAATTGACTCACAACTTCTTACAGATATATTTAAGTCAGGTACTTCTCTTCAAAACCTTTGTTCAATAACAAACGAATGTCTATCTCCTCTTACTCGTGGATTATCTCAAATTAATACTTTTAATGAATCAGAAGTAATTGGATATTTCAACCATTTATGTTTAAAAGCAAAAGACTTTTATGAGAATGGGGATGTAGTTGAAATGGTTGTTCGAATAAGTTTTATTTATTCTCAAATTCTTACTTTATGGGAAGTAAAAACTAATCTGTTTGGATGGAATACCATCATTAAACATTATTGCAATCAAATAGAACAATTATTTCCTTTATTAAAAATAATTGCATCTTCTCCTTTACTTCAACACTTTGAACTTGTTAGAAGGTCTTTTCATCTTGACTTGAAATTAGATGATCTTTTATCAGATTCAAGACAAGTCTTAAAAGAATCTCGCTTGTTTGTTTGGAATGAAAAAACAAGAGAACATTGGAATTCTTATGAGAAATTAAACACACCCCTTCAACCAGTGTAATTTAGATGTTCATTTTTATTTAATGTGCTGTCTAAAACAATTGTTATTATTTTATTTCTAAATATGTCAAATGAAATATTCTAATAAGTGTACAGCTAATTTAAATGAGTTCTAATCTGTCTTATCATTTACAAAATACACAATTTATACAATTGATAATTACTTAATAAGTAATGATAAGTCAAACACTTGACATTTATCTTTTTATTGAATGTAATGAATATCTTTAGTTTCAAAAATAATAATAACACTGTTTTTTGTGAAAATTTAGTGATAAACTCATTCTGTATTTTAGCTCTCTTAATTGATTCTTTATCTTCCATAGTTTGTAATATTTCATATATAGGTTCTCTTGATTTAATTTATTCTTTTATAGACAAATATTCAATTTGTTTAACAAACAATAAATCTCTTGTTGTTATAATATTCTCAAATATAACTAAATCTTTTCGGAATAGCTTCAAATGACTTTTCAAGTCATAACAATAACAAAACTAATGTTTGTTATTATTTATAATTTCTGACATTGTTTATTACTTGAGCAACAAGAGAATTAAGTCTCTTTCTTGTAAAAGAGTTAGATAATGAAGAAAAGTATGTGACAATAATGATAATGAAGAATTTCTGATATTTTTCAGAGAATAAGTATTTTCTTTGAGAGAGAATTAAGGTATTTTATATTTATAAATACAAGAAGAAAATGATATATGATTTATTTTTAAAATGATAATACTAAATTTATCAAATGACAGCAAGTGTATCTCCATGACGAAAACAATTTATTTTTTGACTAAACAAAGAACAAGCATGACTTTCTTTTAATAAAGAATCAATTATAAATACATTTTACTAATAGAGACATTCATAGTGTCTGTATTTGATGGAACAAATAAAGGACTAAATTGAGCTTTAAGAGATTGAAGAAGTACTTGTTCAAATTCATTTAATTGTCTTTTAATTTCTTCTTCTGCATTAGTAACATTTGAATCACAGCTCTTTTCGTTTTTCATTGTCAGACTAGATGATATGGTTTTATGAGATGAACGATATAAATTTAAAGTATGACAGAATTTGTTTTGGTAATTCTTCTTCTGAACTTTTTCTATTTTTTTGATGGAGTTTTTGATTTGAATGAAACTCAACAAAAATATATTTTTGTAAATTATTGTTATATATTACAAAAATAAAATACAACAATCTAAAAAATCGAGGGAATAATCAAAAATCTTAATTAAATGACTACCACATTAATTGTTATTTGTCTTTCCATATCACTAACATTAGGTAAACCTGTTTTTGTAGAAGTAAAAGAAAATGAAATCACTAGAGAAGTACTTCCAGGAATGATCTTCCTTCCTCTTTTTGTATTAGCAACGGTTCTATTCATTGTTATTCGTACAACGTTTCAAGCAATTCGTGATCGAAGAAAAAGACCATTAAACAGTGCTGAAGTGGTTGAACAAATGACATTTTAATTGATTTTTGTTATTAAAATCAAATT
>NW_008578147.1:0-1557 GCF_000257125.1 Entamoeba nuttalli P19
AAAAAAAGATAGTCAAATGCTTAAAATAAATGTAAAAGAAACTCAATAAAAAGAAACAAAAATCAATTTTTCATTCAAAATCAATCAATTGAAAAATGGAATTATAAAGAAAAGTCCCAAGAATTTTGTTGCCATGATGACTCTTCTTTAGATGAAGTTGGTTGAACTTCATCAATATGACGTTCGACAATTAAATTCTTTACACTTTCTCTAAAAGTACTTGGGACATCATAAGGATCATATGAACATAATGGACAGCTAATAAATTGAGGTTCACTTAACAAAGCGTGTTGGGCTAACACTTGTTGTGGGTCTATTAATTGTTTTTCCTTACAAATATTAACAAATTCTCTAACAGTTTTTTGACTACAATTACCAAGAGGATTACATTGATCAATTATCATATGAACTAATATTGATTGTTGTCCAAATAATCCACTAATATCTGTTCTTGTTTGTAATTCAATAATTTTATTATTAATAATACGAAAGACTTGTTGACATAATAATAATTTAATAACAACATTATTTTCTATTTTAAATATTTCTCCAATTTGATTAATTACGTCTAATGTTATAGCAGCAGGTAATAATGTTGAGTCTGCAACAAATCCTCCAAGATGACAAATATATAATGCACGATAACTATCATTAATATTATGATTTTGTACATTTTCTATTAAAAATTTAACAAATTTACAACATCGTTCTTCAGTATAACAATATGTTAAATAAACAATTGGTACATGTGTTAAATAATTTGCTCTTGCAACATATGCATCAAAAGCAATAAATAAACTTTGTTCTAATTCTAATGGAATGTCTTTTATCCATCCAAGCAAGAAAGAAATAATACTATCTAATGAACTTGCCGTATCATTTTCTTCCATGGCAAATAATTCTGTAGACTTTTGTAATTCTGAGTCATATAAAACTGCTCGATCAATACTTGCTAAAACTGCTAATCCTGCAACTTCTGGTACTAAACGAACAGCTTTTAAAAAGAATAAAATATATGTACAAAATTCATTAATTGGTCTCCAACGTGTTGGAACACATTTAGTAAAAATTTGTGGAAACACTCTAGAAGAAAGAGGAACAAGTCCAATGAATTTTTGAAAGAGAGTAACTAATACAGGAAAAATTGCTTCATTATCTGGAATAATTCTAAGAAATAAAGAATTAAGAGCTCCTTGAACATGTGCTGTATTTGCTGTAACTAAATGAAGAAGAAGTGTTCCATAAACTTCATAAATAGGTTGACTTGGAGGAAGTTTAATTGAGTATAATGCATTTACTAATTCAGTATGAGATGGTTGAATTAATGTAGTGCATTGAGTTAATGATTGAATCCAAGTCATTATTTTATCATTAAAAGGGTTATTTAATTGTTGGACTAAAAAATTATATTTAAGAGAGTCATGAAGAGCAAATCGATTTATTGCTTCTTGAACAAATTTAACAGTACTTTCTAATTGTTTTGAATACTCAATGCTAGTCATATATCTATTGACTTTTTAAGTTTTCTTAATTTTTACTTCTTTTAATTGTATTTTT
>NW_008578148.1:0-346 GCF_000257125.1 Entamoeba nuttalli P19
CGAAGCTGCGGATATAACTAATGTTATATGGTAGGAGAGCGTTCTAACATCATAGAAGCTGAGCTGGAAGGCGAGGTGGAGAGGTTAGAAGTGAGAATGCCGGTGTGAGTAGCGAAAGATAGGTGAGAATCCTATCCACCGAATGACTAAGGTTTCCAGAGGAAGGCTCGTCCGCTCTGGGTAAGTCGGGACCTAAGGTGAAGCCGAATGGTGAAGCCGATGGACAACAGGTAGAAATTCCTGTACCACCAAATATCGATTGAGAGAAGTGGGGACAGAGGAGGCTAATTGATCGTCCTGATGGAATAGGACGTCTAAGCACAAAGGTTGAGTAGTAGGCAAATCC
>NW_008578149.1:0-743 GCF_000257125.1 Entamoeba nuttalli P19
TTTCTATTCTAATTCTTTGTTTCATGAATACCTTCTTTTCAAAAATTCATTACTTTCTTTTTCATTTGGTTATGCTCTTTTCTTTCTTTTAAAGCTATGATTGTTGCTTTATTCTTATATGCTTTTTCTCTTCTATTTAATTTTTTATTGTTTTTTAAGATATTCAATTTCTTGTTTTACTTTCTTATTATTTCTATATCAACATTTCTTTATTTCTTCTTATTCTTTTATAATTTTCGGTTATTATTAAATCTTTTATGTTATTTATTTTTACTTGTATTATATTTGTGTATTTATTTGGTACTAATGTATTTTTTCTATCTACTTTTTAATGTAATATGATAATTTATAAATATTTTTTCAATTCATTCAATAATACTTTTCAATATTCATTTTTAACATTGTACATATAAATTCACAAAATATTTGTTACTAAAATAATACAAATTTGGATTACATTCATTCTGTTCTTTTTTATTTCATTCTCTCATTATTTTTCTATATATTCTGTATTTAATTCAACTATCTGATGTTTTTATTCATTCTTCTATATTTGGGTTATTATATTCCTGTTATTTAATATATATAACACATTTTCTTATGTATGTTTTAATTGCTTTGTCCATTTGCATCTTTTAATATTTCTACATATTCTTCGTTGTTCATTCTAGTCTCTTATTCTTTCATTATCATTTCAATTATTTCATTTCTTTATTTATTATTTAAGTTATTTATTCAAAAAC
>NW_008578150.1:0-944 GCF_000257125.1 Entamoeba nuttalli P19
TTTTTGTTGTCATATAAAAATGTAAATATGAAACATTATCAGATATAAAAACATAATATTGTTATTGAACAAATAAATAAAACAAAGATTGTTTAAAAATATCACAAAATATAATATCTAATTGATAAAAAGAATAAAACTGTTCTAATATTTAATATGATTAATATTTCATATCATAACATTAATGGAGATAATTGAAGAAAAGAAATATTATTATTAAATTAAAGATTGGAAAAATAAAATAGAGAAATTAAGAGATATGAAAATAGATGCAGTATTAATTCAAATAAACAGTTATTAAGTATATCAAATATTAAATTAAATAATGAAATGAAAATGTAAAAGAAATTAAAACAATATTATTCAAAAACATAATAGATATTATTTGAATATTAATTATAAATTAATTATTCATAATATATACTTTCTAGTTTTGATACAAGAAGAATATGAATATGATTAATATCTATTGAAAGAAACATTAAATAATATCTCTATTCTTACGTAATAATTTATTATCATTAATTTATAAAATATATTAATGAAATACTATATAACTATTTATTATTATTTGAAATGAATCTTATGACAAAAAGAATATTATAGTTATATTAGAATTATTAAATGTAGTTATAAGTATAATATACTATCTACATTAATTTATAAACTACAAATATTTGAGAATAAAAATCAGTGAGATTGTATAAATCAATAATACTTAGAAAATAAAAATAAAGATTATATAATAACTCTCTTTCTAAAATTGTTAAAATATTAATAAACATGAGAATAGAATGAAATATAACCAAAGTTAACTTTATTAATTAAAAAATCAAATTAGTTTTAAAAATTCTTATTATCAATTTCTTTGAATATAATTTGTATTTAATAACTAGAAATTATTAATTTGATTGTGTTATATTTTTATAACACAATTATTTTTT
>NW_008578151.1:0-315 GCF_000257125.1 Entamoeba nuttalli P19
TTACTATGATTCGTTTTGGTGTGAAATATTGTTTTCCAAAAAGTGCATTTGTTATTCCATTATATTCAAATGCAGATTGATCAGAATGTGATTTTGTTTTATTATTTTCTTTATAAACAAGAATATCACCAAAATATCCAAATTTAAACAAACAATCATATGATTGACTAAATAAACAAAATGCAAATTGTGGTTCTATAATATCAAATTTCATCATTCCTTTTATTCTTTCAATTGATTCTAATGAAAATACAAATGAGTTTGAATCAGATATCCATTTACCAGTTTTATCAATTTTAGAATGAACATATCCTC
>NW_008578152.1:0-4665 GCF_000257125.1 Entamoeba nuttalli P19
AAAAAAAAAAAAAAAAGAAAAAATAATAGAAAAATTAAAAAAATTGTATTTTGTAAAATTAATAACGTACTAAGTTAAAAAGGTTAAATAGTAAAACAATTAAAATATTAGAGATATCCTGTATATAATCTACTTGTATCAACACTTGACATTACCTTAGATGATGGCGTTCTTTTAAAGGTTACTGCACGTGTTCCAGTACAAGGGACTGGTGGCATTAATTGCATCTTACGTTGATTTTTATTTTTAAATGAAGCAGGTGTAGCTGAATTACTTTCAGACTCAGTAACTGACTCTGTGACTGAATCATCTCTACTTAAAGTATTACCTTTAGTATGACTCATGTAATCCATAATTTTAACTGCATCACCTCGTGTTTCTGGATGTTTAATTCTTGGAGTCATCATAGCATCTAAATCATAAGAAGGAACTTCTGCTAACACACACTCACCAACACCATCTTCAATTTTAGTTTCTAATTTCTTTACTCTTGCAATTTCATTTCTTAATACTCTAACAATATGTCCTATTTTTCTTCCTTCTTCAGTTAATGCTGAAATAACTTCATCATCAGCATCACTTTGGTCTGTATATTCATTAAAATTACGTTTAAAATCTTTTTGTATTTCAATTGCTTTATTGAAGAAAGCCTCATCACATTGTAATTGATGTCTTATTTGTAATGATCCATTTCTTAATAAGTTACTTTTCTTTAATGGTTCTTTACACAATTCATGGAAATCACTCATTTCTTGAAGTAATTTTCTAAATTCTGGAGAAAGGACTGAAAATATTTCTTTGTCAATATCATTTCTCACAACAGGTGGTTTTGGTAATAATGAAGCAGCTGATGGAACAAATCCTCCTTCTCCATCTTCAGGTAATGAAGGTGTATGAGTAACCGATGAATTTGACGAATCATCATCATATTCAGGATAGACTAATGGTGGAAATACAAGTCCTTTCTTTGTATATTTTTTATATAATTCTTGATAATGTTCTGTTTGAGGTAAAGCCATTACCAACTGAACTAAATTCATTGCTTTTAATTGTGTTAATGTTGGTTTAGATTTAAACAATCCAACTAATTTCTACTCGTATGTTATTTAAAACTCATATAAACCAAATTTTTGGTTAAATAAAACAAACATCAAATTGAGCCATTTTTTCTAATGCCTTAACAAATTCTTTGTCTTTAATAAATACATCAAAACCTTTTACTTTTACTACAAGAAATTCCATTAAGCATAAACAATAATACACTTCTAATGAAGCAATAAATCTGAACGGATGTGATTTGAGTTTATTTAATAATTGTAATCGAAGAACTGGACATGTTTGTTCTTGTTTTCTTAAAACATGTGCTATTTTTATATATAACTTAATATTAGGAGTAGGGTTATAATCACCAACTGCATTATCAAGTAATGTACTTAGTGGTATACTACGTTTCTTCATTCAACAAATCCAAGTTGTGATTTTCTAGTGAAATGATTTTTTAGAAGGGTTTCTTTCCATCAGATTTTTCCTTTTCAGAAATTGTACTTTTTCTATCTCCATCTTTCTTTTTATCTTATTTTTAATAATACTTTTATCATTTCTCAGTAGTTTTTTATTTTTAGTTGAAAATAAGAAGATTTTTAAGTATGAAAAAAATATAAATAAAAAATAGAAATGTGCATTTTATTGAAATAATAAAATAAACTATTTAATCTATAAACATTTATAAGAATAGTTTTATTGACTTTCTGGACACTTTCGTGATTGTAAAATGATTTTGGTGTATGAGGAGTAATTATATAATAGTATTTATATTGTTACCATTCCAGTCCTTATCTTTTAATAATGAATTTAACATTAACTTCTACGTATTTAGTTAATTTAACTTTTTTTAGTATTTAGGTAATTTCTATTCTAGTTCTTATCGTTGTAATGTGATTTGATAATATAAAGCTTTCTTTAAAACTTTATTTATTTTTATTGACCTAATTAGTTTAAGGAAGTTCCTTTTTTTAATTGTTTTCTTTGTCAGTTATTGTACAATAATAATAAGAAATAAATATTCTTTTATTTGTTTTTAAGAGAAGTAACTGTCACTATTTATCTTAATACAATATTATTCTTTTATACTTTTCTAATAATACATTTACATTACTTATTTAATTATTTTATGATGTTAGTTACTACTAAAATATATGCATCTTTAAAGTAAAACATTTTGATATAACTTAAGTTCTGGTCGAATTTATTATTAATGTATGATTTCCATTACTTGGGGAAGTTAGAGTAGGTTCAAGTCTTAGTCCTTTTAAAGGAAAGACATATCTATCGTTCATCTTTTTATATTAGCAGGTAATAATAATTTTTGGTTACAAATTTTTGAAGTAGTTATTGTATGTTAAGATTTATTGAGTGAAGAAAAGTTTCTGAGTCTACGACCTATTGGTTATACTAAGGATTGGAAGAATAACCAACTAGGATATAAAATTATCTTTTACATTAATTCAACCTAACAAAATATTAAATACAGTTTATCTTCATGAAAAAAAAGAATTATTATGAAATCAAGAATAAAAATAAGCTATATAATGATTAGTACATAAATATAATAAATAATGGTATAGTAATTATCAAAATAAATTGTAATAATTAAATAAAAACAAGAAGGAATATTATAATAAATAGTGATAAAAATTAATATAATTAAGTTTTATATAAGATATATTTTTTAATAAAAGAATTTATTGAAAATATGTTAAAAAAAAAGAATTGATTGGTATAATAAAAATATTATAAATATTTTAATATTCTTTTAGATTATAAAAATTCAATAAATGAGAGTTTTATGTATTGTTTTATATAAAATTTTTTTTAACCATTAAATTCTTACATTCTATATCTAATATTAAATTAATGGTTGACAGTAATACTGTTACTATCAAATAGTCTCTTTTAATTTGAATTATCTTATAAGATATTTTTGAATATACAAAAATAATTTGACACTTCTTTGTTTGTAATTATTTCATCCATTTATTGAAATTAAAATATTTATTTAAATTGTGTTATTCTTCTTTTTTTTTAAAAAAGTAATTATTTATATTAATTTAATTAGATACTTTATTTGTTTTAATCAAAAAAAAATATTCATCTTCTTCTTTATAAATCATAAATGTTCTTTTACTTATTAAAAAATATTATAAATTCCTAAGGAAAAATAAATAACAGAATTTTTGCAAATATAATATACAAAAAAAAGGTATTGTCATTTTAATTATCATTGGTTCTTCCATTCATTGAAATAATGATTTTATGAAATATTTCTGAAGATAAATTAATATTAAGAAAGAAAAGAAAAAAATAACAAAATATTTTTTCAGAGTTTCATGACAAAATTTTTTTAATTTTGTTTAAAAAAACAAAATAACAATTTTTATATAAAATTAAGAAAAATTAAAAATGTTAAATGGAAAATCTTCTGTATCGACCACCTCAAAGTAACTATTCAGAAATCACTGACCAAGATGATAAAACTGTAAGTGACCAAAATGCACTACAAAGAAATGTTAAAAAAACATTGTTTTATATTATTATAGCAACTGTTGTTTTTATTCCTATTTGTGTTTCATTTAATATTGCAACTAGACCACATTCATATACATGTTCTGCTTCAAATAACAAATTATTTACAAAATATATTGGACCTATGTCAGTTGATAACACAAGTTTAATCTTACCGATGTATGGAATTATAACTTTAAAAGGAACCTTCGTAAATAAAAAAAGAATTCCCTTAAGTGTTAATGTTTTTTCTATAGGAGATGATGGCAAAAGAGTGGATAAAGGAATTAGGTATGACACCTCTTCGATTCAAGTTCCAGAAAATGATTGTCAATCTTCAGGGATTTATTTCACTCAATTTGAAATTTGTAAAACACTTCGATTTACTCTTGCAGCAAATAAAACAAATGTAAAGAAAAGAAATGCTGAAGAAATTATTATTGATAAAGTGATGATTGAGATTGAGTCTCCCCCTTCAATTGATCAAGACCAATGTACTTTAGGAATTGAATATATACTAATTGATAATACAAAAAATTCTACAGAGTATCATCATTATCCTGACCCTACAAAATCTTCTTGTATTGGAATAGAAAATACTTATTTTTATGCAATTACATCAAATAAGTCTCAAAGTCAATATGTAATGTTCAGTAAAAATATTAAAGATTCACCTAATCTATATCCAACAACAATTGGGTGTGATATACCTCATGAAACGTTTACATATAATCTTACATCACGATGTCCTGGTTGTTTTATAACTTTTAGTTCATATTTTATTGATCCTTTTTGGGAAACACCAGTATTTGCTAATAATCATACAACAAAAATGTATTTCACAGAATTGGTTGATTTGATTGGCTTCAATTCATACTCATTCATTCATCCAAATTCTGAATATTCCCATATCATATATCCTTATATTTTTTTGTCTCCACCGAAATAAATGATTTTATTAATTCTGATTCTTATGTTATTTATTACATATAACAATTATATAGGTTTTTGACATTTTAATTCTCTTAAAAAACAACAAAAATATAAATAGAATGAACACAAATTTATAAATCAAAAAAGAGATAAAAATATTAGATCTTACAG
>NW_008578153.1:0-339 GCF_000257125.1 Entamoeba nuttalli P19
TTTTTAATAAGTTAATAATAACAAATAAAAAAATTAAAAAGAAAAACAAAAATTAATGTAAAATGGAATTAATACAAAAAAAAAAGAAATATTTCATTTCATCTTTTAAATGATTAATATTCATCTAACATACTTTGAACGCGTGCTTGTCTTGATGTTACAAAGTCTTTAATTTTTTCTTCATCAACAGCACTGTCTAAATTCAAATGATTTGGGGCATCATCAATCATCTTTACTAAAGACCAACAAATCTCTTCAAATGTAAGTCTGTCTTGTGGATTTTGTTTCCAAGATGATTCTATCATTATTTTTAATAATAATGGCATTGTTTCATCTATT
>NW_008578154.1:0-3127 GCF_000257125.1 Entamoeba nuttalli P19
ATAATTTTATAAGGCAGGTGTAAAAAAAGTCCAATTGAGAAAGGAAAAATCAAATCTACATAAATTATTTTTACTTGTTTATTAGTTAATTAGTTTTGTAATACCTCAATGGGTGCTGTTTTATCCACACAAAAATCTTTTATTTGCTATTTCTAATATTCCAGTGTAAATAACCTTCATTATTATATATTACATTAACAAAAGATGCCTTCTGACTTAATGACTATTGAAAATAAAAAGTTATAGCATTGCCACAACAATAGTTAACAATGACTTACTTTACATCAAATAAAGAACTTCTTCAAAGTGTATTAAATAAAATAATACAAAATGAAATGATCTTCTTCTTGGGGAAAAATAAGTAGTTCAATGAAGAAATAAAAAACAGATTAAAACAATAAACATCAGAATTACTATGTTATGTTTGTGTTATATTCTGAGAATTTAATCAATACTTTGATAAATAGTATAACTATTGCATTTATAAGGAACAGTTGAACATACCATTCGAACTTCAATTTTATCTGTTGAGAGGGTGTCTGGGTCAACAACTACATTAGTGGTTTTATTCCCTTGAACAAATTTTACTTTATTTCCCTTAACATCTAAATGAGGATTAAAGCAGTTCCAAGGGATGTCAGAAACTAATTCAAATCTAACATCATTCCAATTACGATATTCCAAATATTCCCTAAACTTAGTGTTTTGTTTCATTGGAGTAGAAACACTACAACTAAATGTAGGTTGAAACATAAATACAACCCAACATGCCAAACAGCAAAATGAGAATGAGACAATAAAGAAATTTAAAAAAGAGGTATTTAATGTTTGACTACATCCCCATAACAACAACATTAATGAGACATAAACTCCAAGATATAATTGTAAAGCTGTTCCCATTAAGAAACTAGCTGATACACAAACAAGAAATACATTTAATAAAATAAAATTCATGGTAATTGCTTGTTTAGTGAATGTTCCATTAGGTGCAAATTGATTAGATGCCCAATAACAAATACTAGCAAATACAAGAAATATCCAAATAAACGGAAAAGTTCCTTTTATTGCTACAATTGCAGAGATAAATGTTAGTATCACTGCAGTTGGTACAACGAATGAACTTGGTCCAAAGGAAAATAGATTATCTGATTTAACTTCATTAACTACTTTCATTGTATTATCTACAGCAACAGCTAAATTAACTACTGTTTCTGTTTGGATAACTTTCTTTAAATCCCTTTGTAATTCTTTTAACGATTCAACAATAAAAGGTAACAATGATAATGGATCAATAGAAAGTCTTCCGTCTTCATCTTCTTTAACAGCCTCTGGAATCACCTCTTTTAATTCTTGTGCAATAAACCCAAATCTAATCCTATCTTCATTAACGTATTTAAATGACTTACCAGTAATTTTACAAATAGTATCTAGGGCATGTGAAATTCTTTTAATATCTTTCTTACTTCTTTTGTCTGACCGTTGTAAGAAACCATTTTCAGCAAATATTTCTCCAGCAACATAAAGCCTTTTAACATTTTGTGAAATTGAATAAATTCTTATAAAGTCATTTCCTAAACTTAACAATTGTGAGGTAAATGGAGTAACCATAATCCCATTTGAGGATTGACCAAATTGAGTGTCTAACTGAACTTGTTGAGAATTTACTGAAAGAGGTTCTACAATATTAGATTCTATATGAGGGAATATTGTTTGGTTTGTTGATTGATCAGAAGAATCAATACATTTAATATTATACCCATTTTCACTTCTTGCATAAAATGAAGATTCTGGTTGAACTAAAGGGGATTGTTGTGGATTCTGAACGTTTTGTGGAACAAAATCTACTTTATTTATTAACGTATCAGGAAGATCATATGGTTTTCTTTTTCTAATACCATCAGCATTAGGAACATATCTTAAATATGGAAAACATAATGAACGAGCTTGTTCTTTGTCTGGTAAATTTTTATAAGACTCTGTTATATTACTAATATGTCGTAAATGAATGTCCCATATATGAGACAAGCAATTATATTTAGTTTTTAATCCTTCATTACACCCTGGATATGTACACTGATATTCTTTAAATCTAATTCGTTTGTCAGTTCCAGCTCTTTGAACGTCGCTTTCCATGCTTTATTATTTAATGTTTGAAGATGAAACAATTAAATTTTTTCTTTTTTATTTGATACTAATATTATTAATTCTAATATAAATTTTTATAATTCTTTATTGTTTTTTTGTTTTATGATTTTTATTTCCTACTATCCGAACAAACAAAACAAAATGAAAAAACACCAAAATGAACTTAAAGTGTAAAATTAAATATCTTTACTTCTTTTTAGTTTGTACTTGTTTTGTAGTCTTCTTTTGTTCAGTAGTGGCTTTAGACTTTTTTGCTGGTGTAGAAGTCTTTTTCTCTGTTTTAGAAGATGTTTTAACACTAGAAGTTTTATCTGATTTAGTAATCTTATCAAGAGCTTTCTTTTCTTGCTTCTTTAAATCTTTTTCGGTTTTCTTGGTGATTTCTTTTTTAAAAACTTTACCAAGAGTCTTCATAGATTTTCTTAATGGTTTCTTAGTGACTTTTTTAGCTTCTTTCTTAGCTTCATTTCTTGATTTAACAATAATTAAATATTGGTGTTCAAGTTTTCTAATTAATCCATCGATAGCAGATCTACAAACCATCTTAATATCTTCATTAACTACACCTTCTGCTGTAGCTTCTTCAATTCTTTCAACAATCTTCTTATAATATTTATTATAAGCTTTCTTAGAGACTTTCTTGAATTTGTCTTTAGCCTTTAAGATATCACCTTCATTTTTATGGTCAATAGTCTTAACTAATTTTTCTGAGGCAATTTCAGCAGCCATCTTAGCATATTTATGAGCAAGGGCTTGAGTTTCCTTTAAGAGGAGTTTTTGGTTGTGTTCAATTTCTCTTCTAATATGAGAAGTTTCTTCAAGACCAACTCTATGCTCTGTTCTAGTATTTCTAACTAATCTATCTCTATCTGGAAGAGCAATCTTATCAGCCATCTTCTTCATTCTTCTAAGGATGGCTCTTTTTTGTCTTCTAATTTTATCAAGGTTCTTGTGTAATTTATCAATTTGGGTTTCAATCTTC
>NW_008578154.1:3137-23035 GCF_000257125.1 Entamoeba nuttalli P19
AGCAATACTAACAGCAAGTTTCATATCATCATATAATATATCTAATACATTCTCTATTTTTCTTTCTCTGTTTTCAAGAGCTAATAAAGTTCTTTCATTTCTACGGCTGGAGGATTTAATTCTTCTCATTCTGTTTAATAATGTCTTTCCATGAATAAATGGGTTGAATAAATCTTCTTCTGCAAATGCACAGAAGCAAATAAGAGCAATAAATAAAGCTTTCATCCGCTAATAATAAAATATATTTATTCAGTTCGTTTTTTATTAAGTTACTTTTTGTTTTTTTTTTATTTTTTTAATTTGTAGCTTTCTTTGTATAGTTTATTACTATATTATTTTATTATTTCTTATAATTTTCTTTATTCTTAAAAATCAACTAAAAAATTAAAGAAGAATTAAGAATTATTAGTTCTTATCATTAATTTTCTAACAACTTCTAACAAAAAAATGGTTTATTTATAAAAATGAAAATATTTATTAAAAAAAAAGAATAAAACAATGATTGAATTAATCATTTTGACTTCACTTAACAAGCGTGAATCTTTTCGCAAACAACGACTGGATCGACATGATTTTCAATAAGCTTGACAAGTTCATCAACACCAAATGAAAGAATTTTTTCACAAAGGGTTGAAAGGAATCCATTAGCTTTACCACAAAGATTGTCGATATATTGTCTAACGGCTTGTGCACCATCAACAGTTAAAAGATTTTCAACGAGCTTAACTGTATCTTTGCAAAGATTGCAAAGAATAGCTCCTTCTCTTGTTGCAGCAAAGGCAATAGCAAAGATTAAAACAAAAATAATAGCTCTCATAATAATTTGATTAAGCAATTGATAATTTAGTTCATTTTATTAGTTTAAATACCTTCATTCCACTTTTACTATTATTTTATTATTATAAAACTATCTTTTTTAAGTCATAGAACAAAATGGATTTAACTGAAAAATCAAAAATCCCAGAAAATTCTTTTTTTACGAATCAATTAGAACATATTCCTTCCTACAAATTATTTTTTATATTCTTTTTCAATGTAATTTAAAAATTATTAACGACTAAATCTTTGTTAATTTAAAATCTTATTTCATAATTTTTTTGAATATAGTTTTTCTTGAAAAAAAATAATAAAAGTATTGTTTAATTGTAAATTTATGAGATAAACCACACCCTATTAAAAACATTGTCTTAACGATAACTCTTTTTCATAAAACGTTATCTTCTTTTATTTTATTTTTTCTAAAATCAACATTTAGTTTTTCTTTTATTCGATATGAGTTATTGTGTTAGTTATATTAAGTGAATTGTTAATTCAAAAATTATATTAAAAACACTTATTATCAATTAAGATAAAAGGAATAAATAAGAAACTAAAATAAAGTCTTCAAACTATAATATAATTTAAACGATTTATTTTGTTTAAGTAAATTAGAAGAAACAAATAAAATATTTTCATTCAATAGAGTCTCAAACATGAACCTAAAAATTGATTATCCATGAAAAAGAATTGTTTTAAACTTCTAGTTTTTATATCAAAATGTTATATTTAACATTATTTGAAAAAAAAAAGAATATTGTATTTAATAAATTATTCATTTATAGAAGAAGTAATGACAATTTCTGTTGAACGAAGTTCGTCATTATGAGGAACAAATAATCCAAATGTTATTAATTCTTTTATTAAAGTTTTTATCTCATCAGGTGATTTATCAGGAAAGAGTGATAGACAATTTTCTACAGAAATAATGCCTTTTCTATTAACATTGTTTAATATCACTCTATAATCTGTAAATATTTGTTGTTCTTTAGGTTTACCATCTTCACAATGACGAATTATATCAAATAAAGAAAAAGAGTTAAAATCAATTTTAGTTGAAACGCAACAACATTCTACTTTTGATTGATAATTTGATTGGAAAGTTTTAATTGTACCTATTGTTATTGAGATATAATCTAATAGCAATTTAAATGTTTCAGAAGATGGAGATGAATTAATTGTATTTATAATATTTTTTAATTCATCATCAGCATCTTCAGGAATATTAATTTTATTGAAATGTGAAGGAAAATTAAAATTAAATAAGGGTTGTGCAATATCAGAAATATTAAGAAGTGATGTGTATGGTGGTAATAATTTATGAAATTGAATTTGTGATAATGTTTGAATTGAGAATAAGAGTCGAGTAAATATAACAGATAAAAAGTCATAAGTTTGTTCAATCCCCAATTTAACTGTTTCATCTGCTTCAGATATTCCATCAAGAAACTGAGGTATTATTAGTGAAGGATTTGTAAAAATCACTGAATGTTCTATGTGTCTAATTATAAATTGAATGAATAACTTGTATGAATGATGAAAATCTCTATATAACATAATATTATATGATATTATTGATGGATGAATCAATGGCAATTTACCAATGATAGTTTCTTTTAATTGTATATATTCAAACTGATTAATTAATTGTGTTGTACTAGTTGAAATAGTTGCTATTTTAATCATTGGATAATCATGTCCAAGCAAATATCGATCACACTCAACTGTTGTATTTCCAACTATAAACACTACTAATTTCTTTCTTAATGACTCTGCAATTCTCCAAACAGTTTCAATATACTTTTCTTGTTCAGGTAATTCAATTATAATAACAATATTGTCAGTTGATTCAAATGTGTCTTCAATGTTAATATCACGCCATAATCTTCCATAACTTAATAATGTTGTTCTAATACTTGATATGTAATCATAATTTGTTATGGTCATTCCAACAATGGAAATGATATTAACACAAAACTCTTGTAAGTTGCTTAAACATCCATCTATTTGTTTAACTAATGATTTAACTAACTCATTAAAAGGAGTCATTCTATCTTGATAATACTCATCATATAAATATTGTATAAATTTATTTCTAATAATTTGACTCTCTTCAGTTAAAAGAAAATTCGTTTTTTCTTTCATTCGTTCACTTCTTAATTTACATTCAACTGACTTCAAAATATCACATGGAATAATTCTATCGTCATCATCAAAGAAAATTTCGTCATCGTCTTGTTCATTAAAAATAATACTTTCTTCAGGTTTTTTATCTGAGACTTCATCATCATCGACAAATAACACTGAATCTTCGCTTTCTTCCTGTTTATTTTTTTTCTGTTCTTTCATTTCATTTTTTTCATCATCACTTAGTCCTTCTGTCCTTTCTTTTTGAATTAATAACTGTCCATCTCTCGACCCAAATCCTTTCTTCCGAGGTTTACCAAGTTCCTTGAAGATGTTAGTCTTATCCATTTAAAAAAAAATAAAATGACACAATTTGGAGTTTTTTGTTCTTGTTTTTTTTCTATAATAATAATTTAATTAAGACTTACAAATAATCTTATCATCTAAGAAATTACTTTATTCTTATAAACTCTTTGTGATTCTTAATCATTTATTATAATGTGAATATTTATCATCAACAATTTTTATATTACTTGTTTCATATCATTATATTTGACTCTATTACCCATAGTACCATATAATTCATCTATCAATAGAACCAAAATGAATTATTAATAAGATATTGTACAAAAGAAATTTTCATTTGGTAATGATTAGAAGATAATAAAAATAATGATACTATAATTTAATAATAATTATTGAGTACTTATTTTGACTACTTAATTAAAATTAAATATACTCTTAATAAACTAGATATTGTATTTCTATCTAGATATAAAAAATATAATCTACACTTTATTTAATTTAAAAGTATTATTCATTAATAAAAAAATATATATTAAATAACAAATAATTAGTATTAAATATTAATTGTTTTATTTGAATAAAACATACTGACAAGATAAATTAAAAATATGTTCGATTTTTTCTATTTTTCTCAGAATATGTTAAATAAAATACAACAAAGATAATAAATCAAATAATATGACTACTCATTTCTTCTTATTACAACGTTTTATTTATTACCTATCATATTATCTCACAAGAAAAATTTTATATAACATGATATACCTTGAAATTTTTTTATTTTTCTGAAACAAATAAACAAAACCAGTCTTTCAAAAAAGAATAGAAAGAGCTAAAAACCAAATGAAATAAAAGAAATTAAAACGAACATTTGCTAATCGTTTGATTCAGCAAATTTATTTTGATACTAAAAGAGTATATGATCATTGATAATAACTCAATTAATTAAATTCCAACAACAAGAAATTCAACGTAAATACTTATTATTTAACTTATCAATTATTATGAACAACCATAGTAAGACTGAATTAAAAAAAAATTAAATAAACACACTCTCTAGAAATTTAATAATGTTATTTAAAAAGAAAAACTTTACAAACAAATAACCCTTCAAGTGAAAATAAAAAATACAAAGAATAGTGATTTTCTATTTAATAATAAATGTTCTTAAATAAATTACTACGAGGATGAACGTAAATTAATTAAAACTTGTTACCACATTCACTACAGAACTTTCCTCCATTATTCTTGGCACCACAACTTGGACAGAACTTTGGAAGATCAGATGGAGCAGCAGGTTCTGATCTGACTGGAGCATTTCTCATTTGTTCAGCCTCTTCTTGGGCAGCAACTTCAGCAATTCTACCACCAACAACAGTAGAATTGTCAACCTCTCCTTTTCCTCCACCATAACCAGTATATGAAGTAAGAACATTTCCTGGTTGGAATCCTTTAAGTCCTTGTTTTTGTGCATGACAATTAACACAATAAGGCATACCATCAGACTCACGAGCCTTAGAAATTTCAAGTGTCTTATGGCATGAAGTACATTTGAAGCAACCAATTTTATGATAATCCTTACCAGCGAAAGTTAATCTTTCGTTGAAATAAACACGCTTATGACAAGTTGGGCAGATTGGTGTTCCTGACATTGTTTTTTTCAGTTCAAACTATCTAACTTTTTTTACTTGACGCTTATGACGTAAGCAAGTTTGTTTTCTTTATTATTTAGAGTTTGTTTATCTCATAATTAAATCATCCTTGTTATTTAAGTTCTTAAATTATTTTATTCAGGAGCAAAAATAAACTTTTTTCTTGAAAAATACAACTTTATTATTCTGTTTTTGTTACTATTCTTCAACACTCAAAACAGGTAAGTTAAATGAGTCATTCAATAGTTGCTCTAACTCTTTTAAAGACAATACCTCTAACTCTAATTTACATTGAACCTTTATCAAAAAATTTACTGCTTCTATGATTTGTGGTTCAAATACCTTTGATTTCAGACGTACTAACTAACTGGATAAATTATTTGTGAGATTATTTTAATTAACAAAACAAACCTTCTTCTGATCAATTAAGGAAAGTGGGATTTTTGAAGAAGATGGAATATTGTTAATAGACTGCTGAATGTAATTAAAAAACAATAACCGAATTGGTGATAGAATAGGATATTCTCTGTCTAGCCTAATGTAATTATTAAAAATATCTAGTCCGAAAGGGTCGAAATCAACCATACAATATAATTTAATTTGTTGATTTGAAGAGATTAATAAATTAATGAAGTATTTGGTTGCAGAGTCAGGAAAGCCACATGCAGTAATAATAAGAATATTATTTTTATTCATAGAGAACCAACTTGTTTTTATAATTTGACTGAAGACAGTATATTTTTCTATTATCAAAATGTGGGTAGCTGTAGTTTTTATTTGAGTATTTTTCATAGTTGAAATTAAAGGAATTATTGTTTCTTTCTCTGATGTTATTTGTGTAGTTTTCGTCTCTCTGACTATTGTTATATTGCCGCAAAAAAAAGATTTTTGAGCTGCAACGACGTGAAAATCTTCTTTAGGTAAATGAAATACCCTCTCAGACAATTTTTTCACAATTTCATCAACAACTCTTTGATGTTTAAAGAGATTTTTATCTAGATAATAAATATGTCTCTTCGTTACAGAAATGTTTAGAAGAGTTGCTTCTTGAATAACTTTTAATACCATAAAAACTTGAGCAATTTTTGTTAATGAATGGTCTCGAATAAACATAGATGTTCCAACAAATTTTTTGTTTGTTGTGATACAATTTAAACTTGATATAAATTCAAGGAGGAAGGTTTGTATTTTATCCAACACAAATTGGTTGATATTTCCATTAACGAAAGTCTGTTTAGGAGAGTTAATAGTATATTTATTCTTAGAAGGTTTCATATAAGAATTGTTTTTTTTTTGAGACAACCAAATAAAAGGAGTTATCTTTTCATTCTAAGAGATACAATCTTCGTTTTAATTTTTAATTAGTCTAAGTTAGATAAAAACTATTAGAAACTATTGATATAAGATTTTCACCCAAAAAAATCTAAAAAGGTATTGGAATAAGAAAGTTTCTTTGAAGAGAAATAAGAAATGAAGAATAAACATATAAAAGAGTGAAGAACCGATTTTATTACTATTAGTTTTTAGTCATTTTCTTAAGAGTGTAACACATCCAATCTAAACCTTCGAAAAGACCATCACCTGTATAAGCAGAACATGGGAAAATTTGGCAACGTAACTTTTGAGTTTCATTAAGACCAAGTTTTTCGTTGAAAGTAGTTTGGTCAAACTCTTTTTTATCGGTTTTATTAACATATATTAAAAATGGCATACCTTTTAATTCTGAATCAGCAAGCATATTTAATAAAGCATTTTTAGATTCATCAAAACGGTCTTCATCAGTATTATCAAAAACAAAAGCAATACACTTAACATTTGGATAATATGATTTCCAAAGACCTCTGAATTTAGCAGCTCCTGAAACATCCCAAAAAAGCCATTCAAAAGTTTTATATTTTAAGGTTGGATTTAAATAACCAATAGTTGGTTTAGTTTGGATAGTTTTGGGGTCTTGACCTTGCATCTTAAGTAACATTGATGTCTTTCCAGCACCATCAAGCCCACAAATTAAAATATTCATTTGTTTCTTTTTGAAAAGAAATGATAAGAATGACATTCAGTTATAACTTTAAGTGATATATTTTAAGATTGAAACATTTTTAGATGTGTAGCTATTTTGAGGGGTATTTCTCGTTCACAGATTTTTTATCTTTTTTTTCTTTCTCCTTTTCATATTTTTTTTTGTTTTTTATATTTATGTTATTATTTGTTTATAAGTCAATTTTTATTTTAAATCAAAAGTATGAAAACTGATTTACAACATTGGTTCATTCTGAAGAGTTTTTTAAATTTCAAATAACAAAAATTTATTTTATTTTTGTTTTAATAAAAATATCAAAAAATAAAAAATTTATTTTTAGAAATGAACTTAAAAAAAAATAAAAAATGTCTGTTGGAAATGAAGGTTTGTTCAGGTTTCTTATCAAAAGAGATAATTTCTTCATCTTTCTAACCAGTTAGATTCAAAACTAAAAATTGAAGAAGAAATAAAACAAGAAATAAGTTTAAATGAAAAGACAGAAGGTGGTAATAATTCAAATAAACAAGATGAAGAACAAATAACACAATCAACACCTAGTACTCCAAAGCAATCAGGCGTTTCTTTGAAAGAACTTATTGCACAACAACATCAACAACAAAAGAAAAAAGAAGTTGTAATGGCAAGTATTTTTATTCAAAGGAAAATTAGTGAAAGTACTGAAGAACCAAAACGAACTATTAGTTGTGACTACTCACCAGAAACAAAGGAAAAACATTCTCGACTGAGAGTAGAAGAATTTTTTAGAACAATACTTCATTCTAATAATCAGTGTCATAAACTCGATATTCCTAAATACTTAATGTTACCAATTCCATCTGATGTTTTAATGGAATCAATTATTATTCCACAAGACACATCTAAAATTAGATTACTTGGGACTGCTTATGCTGCTCACTCAAATGATTATGCAACTATTTTCACACGGGTATATTCAACACATCGAATTATTCTTGTTGTAGACCCTGTTCATACAATTAATGCTGATTATGCTTCACAACAATTTTCAAGTTTATTCTTTAAATGTTATGAAACTCAATTCTCTTCAATTACATCAGCTACAAACACGGTTGAAGCATTAATAGAGACTATGACTGATATTGATATTGTGTTTTCAAAAAATAAACTTGTTCCTGTCAACTTTACTCTTTTAATTATTTTTAATGAAGACTGTGGTTTTGGTGAAAGTAAATCATCGGTTTTGTCATTAGTTGTTGGTGATTTTAATGTATTTAAATTAAATAAAACAACAGGAGTCAAAAAGATTTGTGAAGGAGGGAATTATAGAATTGGAGAAAATACAAAAGATGATGCAAAAGTATGTTTTGATTGGTCTTATTTCGACAATGATGATGCTCTTATTATTACAACAACAAAGGAGTTCCAAGGCGTTGAAAATCCAGAAAAATTTTTAATGGAAAAATTTGAGTCAACTGGAGTTCTTGATAGTATTATTAAAGAAACTTCTACTGTCGCTGTTGCTTTTTCTTTAAATATAGATTTGTGGCATGTTCATTCTTTTATGGGTAGACCAAAGAAAGCGTGGTTGAAACCACAAATGATTAAAGCATAAATCAACACAATTAGATTATTTTGGTTTTGGTTTAAATAAAATAACATGTCAGATTTAAAAAAAATATATATTTAAAAGAGTTATGATTAATCTAGCGGTTAATATTTAATTTAACCATTATAATAACTCTTTAAAAATAAATGTATTATCAAATTGAACTCAACTTTAAGTGTTTTTTTAATTTAATAATGAGATAATTAATCAATTTAAATAAAATCAAATACTCAAAATAATATGAGATGATGAATATAACATTACTTATTTTACGTAGAAAGTTCGATATTATCTTAAACAATTTTTGATCCTCTTGAAAAGAATAAGAACTGTAAAAATTAATTATTTCATATGAAAAACATTGTTTTTATTATTTTGTATATACTTA
The DNA here is from genome assembly GCF_000257125.1 of Entamoeba nuttalli P19. Lineage (NCBI taxonomy): Eukaryota > Evosea > Mastigamoebida > Endamoebidae > Entamoeba > Entamoeba nuttalli. The sequence goes on from NW_008578154.1 coordinate 12,032, forward strand.
TTTGTTATGGAAAACTTATTCAAGTTAATTTAGAAAAAGGGAATGAAACATTAGATAGTTATATTGCTTATATTGGATATAATGAAATATCAGAACAAAGACATAATTTACCAGTTTATTGGAATAGAAGAAACCCTACAGAACTTCATTGGGACTCAACTCTTTCTACAGTCCAAAATCGTACTGCAACATTAAGAATTAAAACAGTTCCAAAAAGACCACAAATTGTTGATATAAGAGAAACTATTTGGTTATTACATGATCAAGAGTTATATCTTTATAGTCTTGTTTCTGAAACACCAACAATTTATCTTAACTCAACTTATAGTGGTCAATTTGATGAATATGCACCTTTAGTATTTCAACATTTTGAAAAAGATAATATTCAAACAGATACATTAATTACATGTCTAAATGGTAAATTAGTTGGTATTAAAGTAGAAACATTAACTCCCAAAATTACTACTGAATATGATTGTGGAGAATATATTAGTGCTGGAAGTCAAATGGTTGTTGTAAAAAAAGGTCAAAATATTAAATTATATCAATTTGATGCTTCACAAGATGAATATTATATTTGGGGAACAATTAATTATTATAAAGATATATTAATTAATGGTATTGATACATCAGAAACATTTCAATATGATGCTGTCAGGATAAATAGATATAATATATTATATTGTATTTTATCTGATAAAAACAAAATTGTTTCATTTGATCCAAATTCTAAATATTCAAAAGAAGAAATTCTTTCAAATGTTCCATTTTATTCTGATAATGTTACTGAATATATTCAACCATTAAGTCAACAACCATTTGATAATATTGGATCTTATGGACAAATAATTGTTGTTGGAACACCAGGATATTCAACAAATAATAAAATACATTGTGGAGGGGCATATGTATTTTTTGATAATTATTTTGATTATGGATATGAACCAAGATTTGTTGAAGTAATGAAAATTTCTGGAAGTTATGAATATCAATATTTTGGATATTCTGTTTGTTCATCAAAAAATTCAATTTGGTTGGGTGGATTAAATAATATTCCAACTAATTTTAATTATCCAACAATTAGTATTTCAATGAGAAATTATAATAAAGAATATTGTTCAGAGTCTAATTGTCAATGTAGATCAAATATGTCATTTAGTAATGGAAAATGTAATTCAGAAGAAACAAAGAATAATAATAATAAAATAACAATAATATTAATAGTAATATTAATTGTATTAATAATATTTATTATTCTTATTCTTATTATTGTTATACTAGTTATCGTTATACCAAAAAGAAAAAAATCAACAAAATTTAGAATAAAAAATTTTAATCATGACTTTACTTCATTTGAAAACTTTCCAATATCATTTAGTGATACTCATCTTGATTTTGGCTTTTCTGATAAACCAGCTCCAGTGAGAGAAGAAATTATTCAACAAATAACTGTAGCTAATAAAACAAAAAAGAAACAATATTTTGTTTTTAATCCAAATGAAATTCAATCATATAAATATACTATTAGTTTTGAACCAAAATATATTAAATTACAACCTGGATTTGGTCAATCTGTTATTATTAAATTTGAACTTTTATGTACAACCAAAGTTAATGATATTATTGATGTTGTTTCATGTGAAGGAGATGAAATAATTGTTGGTAAAGAACTTCATGCTGCTTTAACTATTGAATGTGAAAGTTGTAATAGTATTCACTTAGATTATCAAGAATTTGAAAAAGAGAGAGTTATTGGAGAAGGTTCATTTGGAATAGTTTATGTTGGAAAATATAGAGGAACTCAAGTGGCAATTAAAGAAACAAAAAATTTTTCTTGGCCTGAAGATATTATTGAAGCATTTCAAAAAGAAGTTTTGATGATGGATAAAATGAGATGTCCTTATATTATTAATTTTGTAGGAGCTGTAGATACTCTTGACCATTATTCTATAATAACAGAATATGCACAATTTGGTAGTTTAAAAGATGTTTATCAAAAGAATGAATTTAATGATTTATTAGCATATAAAATGTTAAATGATGTTGCTAAAGGAATGACATTCTTACATTCTAGTTCAATAATTCATAGAGACTTAAAACCAGATAATATTTTAGTAATATCAATGAGTAAAGATGAAACAGTTAATGCAAAATTATCTGATTTTGGAACAACAAGAAATGTATCATCTTCTTCAGCATCAGATTCAATGACTAAAGGAATAGGAACTCCATTGTATATGGCACCTGAAATTTTATTAAATAGACCTTACTCATTCCCTATTGATGTTTATGCATTTGCAATAGTATCTTATGAAGTTTTTTTAAGAAAAATACCATATGGAAATGGTTGTTTTGTTCATTCATGGGATGTTTCTGATTTTGTAAGTCAAGGACATAGACTTGATTTTCCAAAATCATTCTCTCCTGGAATTTGTGAATTAATTAAAAAATGTTGGGCACATGACCCAAAACAACGACCAGTATTTTCTGAAATTGATAGAATTACAAGTAAATTATTTAAAGAATTATATACATCATACGAAGAAGAAAAAGCACTTAGAAAAACTAATTCATCAATACAAATAAAACCACAAACTCAACAACAATGTAATAAATTATCACCTCAATTAGGAGTTGAAATAGAAATGAATAATGAATAAAAAAAAATAGGATTATTTAATTTCTAATTGACTGTTTTACAGTAAACTTTGTTGATCTAATGGACCATGGTTTGATTGATAACTTGAAGAAGATTGATCAAAAATAAATCTATTCTTTACAACAGAATCAGTATCATCTCGTATTTGTGTTTCCATAGATATTTTAGTTGATGGTATTGGTGAGTTTTGAAATAATTGACTTTCTGGTGGTTCTGTATTTTGTCTACTAAAACGAATAGGTTGTCCACGAGAAGGAGGTGGTGCTAATTGGAATGAAGAATTTTTACGAGAGAAATTTGATGAAGAAGGTGTTTCTTTTTGAGCAGAAGATGTTGCAATAGAAATAGGGTCAAGAGGTGCCTGAGAAGATCGAAGTTTTGTAGGTTTATCTTCAGGTTTATCAGTTATATGACCAGTAGTATAAGTACGATAAATATCTTCTCCTTGTGGATTATTTATAATATTTGCTAATTGAACAATAAGTCTTGTAAAATTGCTTTCTAATTCTGAATATTTTTGAATTTCTTCTGTGTTTGTAGTTGTATTAATATATTTCACAAAAAGAACATTAAACTTACTATTTAATTCTACAGCCCTTTTATATAATGCTTTTACAGATTGAGTTCTAACTGACGCTCCAGTATTTTCTAAAGCATCTTGAATTAATTCACTACACTCATTGATTTCTTTAGTACTTTTTTCTAAATCATCAGCGAGAGTCTCAGTATGTTCTGGTTGTGCTTGTTCTGGTAATTTATCTAATACTGGGAAATAAACTCCTTTACTTATGTATTTATCATACATTAATTGATAGTCATATAATTCATTAGGATAAAGAGGTCCCCATGTTTGAAGAATTCTCATAGCTTTTTCAGTAACTATTCCAGGCTTTTTTGACTTTTTACATTTCTAAATTATTCAGTATTCTTTTTATTATAGAATATGATAATATTATTATTATTGTAATTTATTTCCTACAAAAACAACAAACCTCAAAATCTGCTGACCTTTCAAACAACGTAACAAAATCTGGATTTAATACTTGTGGTCGGAATTGTGGACAATTTAAGACTAAATAATCTACTAAACATAAACAATAATACATCTCTTTCTTTGGTAAAAATCCATTACAATAAGCTTTCATTTTTGTAATTAATTGAACACGTAATGCTACTTGTGCAGATGGAATTGTTGCAGCAATTTTAGCTAATGTAGCATATGCTTTAATACTAGGTGATGGATGAATTTCGTTTGTTGCATGGTCAACTATTTGACTTAAAGGGACAGTTTGTTTACCTTTACTCATTATTTTTTAAGATTTTTAAGTTGAGAAGATAGCTCAGGTTTGTTAAAGGGTAACAAAAAAATTAGGAACTATGAAGAATATTAGAAAATTCTTTTTCTTAATAATCTCTTATTTTTTTTAAGAATTAAAAGAGTTTCCCGTTTTTTTCCATATATAATATTTTTAAGTTCATATTGAGTCAAAAAATTTTTTAATTAATAGCTTTTTTACCAAAAATAATTAATTCTTCATTTTGCGAAACTTCATCAAAATAAAAATAGAACTTAGAATAAAAAAGAATTATAATATTGTGAATTTGTATATATAACAAAAATTATCATCAAAGAAGAGAATGTAATTCAAAAGAAAGAATGAAAGATAATAAAAAAAAGAGGAGTTAATTAAATTAAACAAAGAATGGAATTTTTGAAAAAAGAAATAGGGTTTTTTAAATAAAGAATTGAAAGAAAGCTTACTGTTAAATATTATTAGTAGAACATGGAAATTGCTACATTAATTAAATGTTCAATATATTCTATTATTAAGTTAGTATTTATTGCATTGATGGGGTTTATAGCATCAAGGTTTTCTGGATTTGATGAAAGAATGAGAGGGGGTTGGTCTAAATTAATTTTTACTTATTTTATGCCTGCAATTGTATTTTATCAAACAGCAACAGCAATTGATGAAATCAAAGAATTAAAAGAATTATGGATATTACCAGTTGCATGTTTAATTCATGGAATATTAGAATTTTTTATACCATTAATAATTGGATCTATTCTAAGAATTTCTACATTAGATAATAGAGTCTTTGCTTTCACACTTGGATTTGCTAATGTTATGTATATTCCAATGGCAATTGTAGAAGCATTAACTAATGAAACAGATGAATTAGGAAATGATGCAAAAAATATAGCTTTTAGTTATATTTGTACATATCAATTAACGTTTATGATAACATTCTTTGTTCTTGGGTATAATTATATTAATTTTAACGTACGTGATGAACAAAAATTACAACAAAAAGAAATAGAAATGAAAGAAATTAAAATTGAAAAGGATGTTAATGAATTAAAGAATGAAAATATAATTCAAGAAAATAATAATGATAATAATAATAATAATGAAAATCATCAACCACAATCAAATAACTCTGACAATACTATTTATGTTAGTAATGAACATGTCCATGACACTAATGGAGCTACTATTAGTAATAATGAAAGAAGAGTCTCACTTGATGAAAATCATTCAATTAAACAAGAATCTAAACAACGGTGTTCATCCTTTACACGACCTTTTATTAATTGTTATAAATTATTAAAGAAAATTTGTTATTGTATATCTCAACCGTTTATTAAAATATGGATGAAATTACCAGAAATTATTAGATTTTCAATTAAAAATTTATTTTCTATTCCAACAATGGCTGCAATCCTTGGTGTTATTTTTATGTTAATTAAACCAGTTAGAGATCCTTTACTTGTTTCGGGTAATTGGAGTATCATTGGAAGATGTATTTCCTATTTAGGTAGTTGTACTGTTTTTTGTGCATTATTCCTTCTTGGAGGAGCACTTTCAAATGGTCCACGAGGTGGTACCATTTCTACATGGAAAATAATGATTGGTATTATCGCTAGAATGGTTATAATACCAACAATCTGTTGGGTTGCAACTTATTTATTATATAAATATGAAATATTACCATCTAACAAAGTGATGTATTTTGTTCTCCAAATTGAGTCATTTGCACCTCCAGCATTAAATAGTCTTGTTGTAGTTAATGTTTGTTATCCAAATGGAACAAACTCAACTTCAACTATATTGTTTTGGTCTTACATGTTAGCAATTATCTCTTTAACCGTTGATATAATAATTACTATGACAACATTAGATAATTGAATAGTAAATATTTGTATTAATTCATTTAAAATTCTTTTTATACATTTGAAGTCATAACAAATTCTTCTTAAACAATTTAAAAGAAAATCTCAAAAATATACGTTATTAGTTATTATGGGAGGTCAGTTATCTATTGAAGCGAGATTAAAATCTATAATCCCTCAATTAACCTTCGACTCTCACAAAGGGGCGTGTGGTAAGGTTGCTATTATTGGTGGAAGTGTAGAATATACAGGAGCACCTTATTTTAGTGGTATAAGTGCTTTAAGAGTTGGTTGTGACCTTGCACACATTTTCTGTCATCAAGATGCTGCTATAGCTATTAAGTCATATTCACCAGAATTAATAGTACATCCTTTCTTTAAAGAAGACTATGATACAAATGAAGTATTGAAATGGTTAGACACAGTACAAGCTTTGGTTGTTGGTCCTGGACTAGGAAGAGACGAATCAGTGATGGAAGCAACTCTTTCTATCTTAAAACAAGCGATAACTAAAAATATCATAATTATTCTTGATGCAGATGGGTTATTCTTAATAAATAATCACCTTGACTTAATTAGAGGAAAAAAGAATGTTATATTAACTCCAAATGTTATGGAGTATAGAAGACTTTGTGATGTACTAAAAGTTTCTCATAATACTCCATGCAATAAAGTCGCTTTAATGTTAGGAGGAGTTACTATTCTTCAAAAAGGTCAAGTTGATGAAATTTCAAATGGAAGTTATACTGTTCGTGTTAAACATGTTGGATCTCCACGACGTTGTGGAGGGCAAGGTGATGTATTAAGTGGTAGTCTTGCTACTTTTGTTGCTTGGAGTAAGTTAAACCAAGATTTTCAGGATGAAGATTTAATTTGTTGTTCAGTTGCAGCATCAGCGTTAGTTAAAGAATGTAGCTCATTTGCATTCACAGAAAAACATAGAGGGGTTATAGCAAGTGATATTATAGAATCTATTCCCAGTGTTTTTGATCAGTTATTTGGACAGAACAAAATTCAGCTAATTTATGAATGAACAACATAAGTTATTTATACTTAATTCACTAATTTTTATTAATTCAATAATTATTTTAGTTTTTATAATAAACGAATAACTTTATCTTGATACTCAATAAGAGATAAGATATATACATTGATATATTCTTTCTTTTGAATAAATATAATAAGACTTCCTACAAGAAAGGAGTTTTTTGTATTTTATAATAAAGAACAGTTTAATTCATAAAACTTTCATTAATATTATTACAACACATAAAACTTAAATGCTGTTACTTAAGTTTATGTTAAAAAATAAAAATGAAGAGAAGAAGAAACTAAAAAACAAAAAAAGAAAAGGTTTTATTATGTGTGCTGATTTATACCAAACAAATACTAACCCTTTAAAGTTAAATACAACACTAAACGATGACAAAAAAAAACAAAGTGTTACTTTAAGAAATGTTGATGGAAAAAGATGGGTAGATGAATCAATGGCTGATTGGCCAACAAATGACTTTCGTATGTTTATAGGAAATTTAGGAAAAGAAGTTGATGATACAATGCTTAAAATATTTTTTTCTAAATATCCATCAGTTCAAAAAGTAAAGTTTGTTATTACATAATGTCTATTAAAATAATATGTTAATTCTTATTTAGAGTAATTATAAATCCACACACAAATAAAAGTAAGGGATATGGTTTTGTTAGTTTTTCTGATCCTAATGAATATCTTCTTGCATTAAGAACATTAAATGGAAAATATATTGGAACACGTCCTTGTAAATTAAGTAAAGGTAAATGGGAAAAACGTGCTGAAAAATCTTCAACCAAAGAAGGAAAAAGACCAAAGCTACCTAAATGATTAATAATTAAAAATAAATTAGTTATGTTGAAGTTTAGGTCTCCCAATTGCTAAAGCACAAGTAATATTTTGAGTTGGGTCTGTAAATTCTGTCCATTCATAATGAATATTATTCTGAATTAATATCAATGATAGTGTTGATAAAAATTTAACATCATCATCATAAGTTTTTTCGGTTCCTATAGTACATACTAATTGATGATATTTAGGATCAACATCAGTAAGAACTTTAAATTCTAATTTTCTATAGTTATTAGATTGGATAGAATATTTGGCTTTCTCTATCATTTGTGATATTAATTTCTTAGGCACTTCTTCATCATCACTATTTACTTTTCCCTCAGTGTTCTTCAATACAGGAATAACATCACCAAAAGACTCCACGTCAATCTTTTGTGGGGAAACACCATTAAAAATAATTGCACCAACAGGACAAACTGATGAACAACAACCACAACTAATACAACGTTCAGGAAAAGATACTGTTGATTTCATATGAGTACTTGTTAATACTTTTGTGGGACATACCCTAATGCACTGTAAACAACCAATGCATTTATTAAAACTGACTTGAACAGGACATTGCATGTTGGAGTGAAAATCTTTGAGATTGACAAGACACAAAAATGATAAGTTTCAAAACAAATCATAAATCAGAAATATTATATATATTTTAACTACAAGGAGTTTGAGAAAATAAAACTTCACAACAAATAAAAATAGATTTGTCCAAAGAAAAAATCGTTTCAGAATTATTTTAACGTGACTATTATCTTTATTCTTTTGGTGAAACGAAAAGACAAAAGAACTTAATAATAAAACAACTAGGATTATTACTCAATGAATAGCCGTACAATACAAATAAAAAACAATTCATACGAAGATCCCTTCACCCAAGGATATGCTTTACAAGGACTGATTGATAAAGGGTCAGAAGGTATAGTTTATTCTATTTTACACAAAAAATCAGGACAGTTACTAGCATGTAAAAAAATCGAAGTTGGAGAATCAAGAATAAATAATCTAAGAGTACTACAAGAAATTAGACTCTTAAAATATTTAAACCATGAAAATATTATTCATTTAGAAGAGTATCTTTTTGCTCAAATTGAATGTATTAATACTGTTTTTCTAGTCTATGAACTTTTTCCAAGAAATTTATCAGAGAGTATCAAATCAGGACGGATTACTGCATCCACACAAATGAAATATATTGTTTCACAATTGGCTTCTGCATTATATTATTTACATATTAATAATTTTATTCATCGAGATGTGGTTTGTTTAATATATTTATTCCTGGTTTTCTTTAGATAGAACTAACTAAGTAGAAACCAAGTAATATATTAATCAATGATAGGTTTAAAATAAAGTTATGTGATTTTGGGTCATGTAAATGTTTAAATCAAAAAGAATCATATCCAACAGTTTGTTTTTGAATTTCTAATATGAATATTAAAATAAATAATATGATAGATTCAAACTGTATGTACCAAAATTTATATGCCACCAGAATATTTTTATGAAGGAGTTGAAGAAAATACTACTATCGATATTTGGCAATTGGGTTGTGTTTATACACAAATGATTTTAAGAACACCACCATTTAAAGGTCATTCTGTAAGTTCTATTAAAAAATCTATTTTGTCATTAATTAAACCAGAAGAAATAATTAAAATTAATAACAATGAAGAAGTAAATGAATCATATGGGTTAAAAGAAACCAAGACTATTTTACCTTATTTTTTTAGAACATTAAAAATTGATTCTTCTTCACAAGAATTAATTTATGATATGTTACAAATAGACCCATTAAAAAGAATTACAGCAATTGAAATTCTTCAACACCAATCAATTGCTATGTTTAAACAACCATTAGGTGAAAAAGAAAGTCATGAATTTGAATTTGTAAAAGGAAATGAGACTTATGACGAAATTGTTCAATTAATTAAAAATGAAATGTAATTAAATATTGTTTGTAATCATTTTATTGCGTTGTTTCATCCAATGATATAATTCACCAGTAATAATTTTTGGAATTGAATGTGCTTCATTAACACTTGGACATCCACAAAGAAATAGTGATGATTGTATTTCATTTTTTATTGAATTAATATAGTTGATACATGCTTCACTTCCTTCTGAATACAAGGAAACAAATGGCTTTGTTATTGAAGCTAATGATGCACCTAATGTCATTGACTTAACTATTTCTAAACCATTACGAATACCACCACTAGCAATAATAGGAAGTGAACATTGAGATGCTTCCCAAATACTCATTGCAGTAGGAACACCAAAATCCCATAATAATTTACCAAGTCTATTTTGTTGGTATTGTTTTTTCTCTTGAGCACGAAGACATTCAACACCAGCAAAAGATGTGCCACCTATTCCAGCAATGTCTACTGCCTTCATACCTAATTCCTGACAAATCATTACATCTTTTTTCATCATTCCATGACCAACTTGTTTACCAATAACAGTACCATTCCATTTTGAAATAATTTCTTTTAAACGAAGGACATCAATTCCATCTCTATCTCCTTCTGCTTGAACTAATTCTTGTTCCCAATTTAAATGGACCGCAATGGCATCACCTTTAATCATAGCTATTAAGTCATCTAATACTTCTCCATATTCTGTTAATTGAACTGATCCTATATTTCCAATAATAAAAGCATTTGGTGCACATTCTCTTACAACTCGATAACTTTCAAGTATTTCTTCATCATTACTTTCTAGTCCAAACCTTTGTGATCCAACTCCAACAGCTACATTTGTTTCATTTGCTGCAATGGCTAATGTTTTATTAACTATTTTAACGTCATTACTTCCACCAGTCATAGCACCAATAATGAGTGGGATACTTAATTCTTTATTAAAAAAGTTAATTTTGGTTTGAATTGAACTCAAACTTTGTTTTGGAAAACATGTTTTTTCAAGAATTATATCTTCCAAATGAGTGCTTTGATGGCTTTGAGTTTCGTTATTACAACAAAATTTTAAATGGTCTAGCTTTCTACTTGGAGTTAAAGACATGACGCTGATTATGGATTTTTTAGTTTGAAGAACAAACTTTTAATACCTCTGTTTGATGAATTTTTAAATTTATAGAAGAAATAATAGTATTTCTCTCATATTATTCTTTATCTCATTTACTAAAGTTTATGCATGGGTTAAAGTACAAAACTAATTGTAGAGATGAGTTGATATAATGAATGATTAGAACTTCTTATTTAACGAAAAATATTTGTTGTATTTTATTTTTTTTAAAGGGTCCAGTAGTGGAAATCGAAGAGAAAAGCAAAG
>NW_008578155.1:0-346 GCF_000257125.1 Entamoeba nuttalli P19
AAATAATAATACTAAAACTTATATATTGTTTCTCATTCATAAATGAACAAATTTCTTGTTTATTCAACTCTCTCTAAATTAATTGGCTCTTTTATTTTATTCTTTCTCAGTAGTTTTGAATAATAAAAGCTGAAAGAATAGAACATGTTATTTTGATATAGACACAATTAGAAAATACATCAGAAGAGTATAAAAAGTTAAAGAAATAATTATAAATAAACCATTCCGTGTTATAAACTAATTTGAATGAAGGTTTGATATTTCTAAATTCAAATAGAAGTGATGAATAATGTTACAACCAAATAATAAATAGAAAGAGAAAATGATTAACATATCGAAATATACA
>NW_008578156.1:0-307 GCF_000257125.1 Entamoeba nuttalli P19
AAAAAAAAAACAAGAAAATAAAAAGAAAAATTAAGAAATAAAAACAATAAGAAAAGTATTAATAGTTTTATTAAAAGATGAAAACTATAAAATAGGGTTATAGTAATTGATTACTTTGGTGAGTAAAAGTTTGTGTCCCTCTTTCTTTTTGAAGTGAAGAGTTGAAGACGAGATTTGATTATTTAAATAATCAGAAATACTCGTTCATTTCATATGAGTTTCAAGTCATAAAGACAAAATAAGAAAGATATTAATGAAATAGATGCCAAGATTATTAAAGAAAACAGAACACGTTGTTATTCCAGAA
>NW_008578157.1:0-225 GCF_000257125.1 Entamoeba nuttalli P19
AAACGTGTTTGTATTGTTTGGACTAAATGTGATAAAGACGAAGTGAGAGCAATTGGAAAAAACAATAAAGTTGTAAAACAACAATTTAAAAAGGACTTAGTTGAATTTATAAGTCAAACAAATGATGATATTGAAATACCGATGTATTATGTAGATTTACAACCAGAAGAATATGATGATATTAAAAGATCAGAGAAAGAAATAGAAAGAATAATTGAATGGGGA
>NW_008578158.1:0-409 GCF_000257125.1 Entamoeba nuttalli P19
CAATTATTTGCTTTTTTTCGTTGCCATATTGTATTTCTTTCTTCTTTTGTCATTTCATCTAATCATATATCTTTGTATTATTATTTTCTTTCTTTATTCATATATTTTCCCTTTCATTCTTATAATAATCATAGTCATGTCAATTTTGATTAATTTATATTAATCACTAACAAACAAATAACAAATTATTCATACAAATTAATATTATTTGAATCAATTTAAAATATTCTATTTCATTTTTTTATTTGTATATTTGATATTCATCATCAAATACAAATGCAAATAAACTATGTTTAATGAAAATAAAAGAAATAAAACAAAAGAAGAAACAGAAATATATGAAATTAAAATAACACAATATAAATACAATAATGACAATAATGAAATAATAAGCAATTAATTAAGTATT
>NW_008578159.1:0-145 GCF_000257125.1 Entamoeba nuttalli P19
AGGAAAAGGATGTTTTGATGGATGTCCAGATGAATTAAAGAAAAACAAAGTACTAAGAAAGATATATTATCATTGTGATGAAGATTGTGTGATTGTGTAAGAGAAGAAGAAGAAATTAAAATAATTGAATTTTAAAAGAATAAGT
>NW_008578159.1:155-460 GCF_000257125.1 Entamoeba nuttalli P19
TGAATAAATAAAAAATAATAAAACTAGTTTCTAAAGTTCCTGACTCATTTGAGAGTAATGTAGTCAATAAAGAAACTTCATCTTGTAGATCTAATGAGTAAGAATAGAAGTGATAGAATCAATAATCCATAACATCAAACATGTTTTTTATTACAATGTTTTTAACTTCTTTAATAATGTCAATCTCAATTTATAATTCTTTAATTAATATAATAATTTCTTTATTTATTAATCCATTAATTGATATAACTACTGGAATTATTTTAACATCTTTTATTTCTATTTTCATTAGAATATTCTTTAAT
>NW_008578160.1:0-203 GCF_000257125.1 Entamoeba nuttalli P19
TTTTTATTCTTTTTATTATTTCTTTTAATTTTATTTAGTCTTTTTCAATACAAGCAGTACATCAAAAAGTTCATCATTATTATTGAATAACATTTTTTGATTTTGTAAAGAACAACATGCAAGAAATGAACACTCAAGAGTATAGAAGTTAATGAATCTAGGTAATAATAAGATGTATAACAAGAATAATAAAAGAAATGAAA
>NW_008578161.1:0-944 GCF_000257125.1 Entamoeba nuttalli P19
AAAAAAAACAAAGAGAAATAACATAATAATCTGGAAAACAAGAAATTCAATGAACAGATGCTTTAGCAACAATATCTTTTGATGATAACTTATACATTAAAGTTCCATTTTTAATAAAATATTGACCATCTTCTAATTGATACATTGTCTCAGCTCTGGCTATTCGTTCTTCTTCATTCATCTTTTTCATTTGTTGCTAACATATTAAATATCTTTCTGATATTACATAAAAACAACAAACTCTATCTTTTTTTCTAATTTCTTGCATTTCTTTAAAATATCTATATGTTAATTGTTCATGTGCAAAATGCATATCATATTGTTGTTGTATTTCTTCGTGTTGGTTTTTGTGTTCTCTTTCCATACCTTAGTAATACTAGTTTTAACTGAGTTTCTTCATTCTATCAATTACGTTATATATATCGAAAAATTAATCATTACTAAATTCAAAACCCTACTCATCTCAAATAAAATTTAACTTTATTTGTAGTCTTTTGATTAATACATTATGAAATTATTTACACACAACCTTCTTATTTGTACAAAACGACAATGTGGTATCAATAGTTTTCCATTAAAAATTACAGCAGAAAAAGTTGAAAAAGTAACAACACCACTTGATGCAGATTTTTTAATTTCACTTGTTGAATCAGAACGATTAAATTGGAATGGACTTGTGACTGGTGCAGCAAATATTGGATTAGCTGTTCCACCAACTCTCCCAGAAGATTGGAAAACAAATCAACAATTTCTTCAAGCTCTTTGGGATGTTGTTATGGATTGTCAAGTTATTGAAGGTGAATTAATTTGTCCAGTTTGTGGAAGACATTATCCAATTCATAATGGAATACCAAATATGCTATTAAGTGAACAAGAGTTTTAAAATGAATATTTCAAATTAAATAACGATAAATGAATAATAAGTAAAATTATCTTTTTTTTTT
>NW_008578162.1:0-236 GCF_000257125.1 Entamoeba nuttalli P19
CTCCTGTTAAATTATCTATTTTTAATACTTGTTTCTTATCCATTCCTAAATATAGATAATATGCTACTGTTCCACTTGAATTTGCTGCTGTTTGTCGAAAAATATAACTAAAATTCTCTTTAGAATATCCTTTAAAAATAATAATTGTTGCTACTTGTGTTTTAAATGATGCATTTAAACTTTTCCATATATGCATATTCACAATAATTGTTGTTTTCAAATGTCTTAATCTTGTA
>NW_008578163.1:0-423 GCF_000257125.1 Entamoeba nuttalli P19
ATAATAAATGAATAAAACTCATGAAGAATATCATTTACAAATAATAAATATCATAAAATAAGAAGAATAAATGAATGAAATAAATAAATGAGAAAACAGTTAATGAATATAATAATTAATGTTATTTAGAGTTGTAATTTTTGAAAAACAATAAATGTTACTCCAATGAATAAATTTGAATGAGAAACTAATATATTTGAAATAATGAATAATTGAATGTTAATATATAAGAACAACAAGTCCAGAATATTATAGTTATAAAGAGAATAATAATACACTTTCACAATACACTTCAACACCAGAATGTACACTCAAAAAGATGAAATTCCAGCTGATAACAATAAAGAACAAATAAGAAAGAACAATAAATAAGAAGAATAAAGAATGAAATAAAATAAAGAAACATCATAGTCTAATGAGTCT
>NW_008578164.1:0-1803 GCF_000257125.1 Entamoeba nuttalli P19
AACAATCATTCTTTATTATTATTATTTAATGTAGTAAATATTTTTATTATTGAACATGTCGTTTAGCTGTTCCAATTACACAGGTATTTACTTTAGTTGCAAACCTTAATGAAGATATTGTTTCTAATGTGTCTTGTTGATCAGATGAAATATTAACAAACATTAATGTTTTTGAATCACTTCCAAGACAATTTTGAAGAAGTTCTGTTAATTTACTATTTCTATATGGAATATGACTATCTTTATTTGCAATAGCAACAATAACATCTCCTAATGCACTTAAACTTTTATTAATATTTTTTGTTTCTTCTAATCGTTCTCCTTTTGCTCCACTTTCATCTAATCGTTCACTACCAGCCAAATCCACTAATGTTAATCCTCCAAATCGTTGTTCATTTGATCCAATATTTCTTCCACATAAATCCATCATAAATATTGAATGTGATCTTGAAGATTGTGCATTACATTTAGTTGCTGCAACTGCTCTATTACGTGTTGCTATATTAATAAGATGGTCAACTTCTTCTGCTTCAGAAACTTCAATAACATTTGCTTCTGGTAGTATTACTAATGGTCCATTATATTTAATTTGGAGTTTTTTTGATTCTTCCTCATTTACTAATAAATCAAAAATGTTGTTATTATAAATTTCAACATATTTAACACTAATTTTAAATTGCCATCCTAATGTTTTTAATTCTTCAATTGCTGTAAATATTTTATGAACAGTAAGTGGAATCATTCCAGGTTTATCATTTGTTCCTTCCATTGTGTATGTTTTCCCACTTCCTGTTTGTCCATATGCAAAAATACATGTTTGATATCCATCAAGACTTGATTGAACTAATTGACTTATTTCTTCAAAAACATCTTGTTGTGTTGAATCACTATCAAATGCTCTATCAAATCCAAATTTTATTTTTTCTTTTTTTCCACTAAAGTTAATTGAATTAACAATAACAGCATTATCACCAGTTACACCAACACTAATTCCTTCATTTTTTAATGGTGGTCGAACTCTACAAAATACTCTTACATTTCCTTTTAATTCCATTACCTCATTATGAAGTTTTCTTCTTTCTTTTTCTGAATGAATTAATTTATCTTCAGTTTTTTCTAATTCTGATTGTAAAAATTGATTTTGTTTATTAAGACTTTGTATTGTTTCTAATAATTCTTGTATTTTATTTTGAGCATTTGCATTCATTTGTTTTTCCATTTCCCAATTCCCATTAGTTGTTTCAACAGTTCTTTTAAGTACATTGAGTTGATTTTTTAATGATTCATTTTCAAATAAAATTGATTGTTTCTCCATTTCAATATTTTTTATCTTTTCATTATTTAACTTTAATTCTGATTCTACTTTTTCTAATTCTTTTTTTAATTCGTTTTGAACTGGGTTGACAAGAACTTGATTTGCTCCAATAACCTCTGTCCTTTCTATTTCATCCTTTTTTAATTGTTGTAATTTTTCTTCCATTATTTCTCCTAATAATTTTGTTAACTCACTTGTATCAAATGTTGGTTGTTTAGTAAAGGTAGGAATTGGCTTTGAACTTGATAATTTTAATGAAGAATGTTTTGTGTTATTTTGTGGTTTTGTAATAGTACTTTCCTTTATCAAACGAGGTTTAGATGCGTTATGATGTCTTATTAAAGGTGTACTTCTAAACAAAGGTGGAACTTTAGAAAAGTCAGGAGGTGGTTGTGCTACATGTTTATAGAGATCATCCGAATGTGGAAGTGACATTTGATCACCAATAACTAAAATTTTCAGATTTTTTCTCTTTTAGTCAAAAAATT
>NW_008578165.1:0-378 GCF_000257125.1 Entamoeba nuttalli P19
TTAGAACAGAAATATACAAATAAAGAATGAGAAATACTTCAAATGAATATAATCAAACAAAATAACATAGTTATTAAAGAGTCATACAAAACCACAAAAGAATAATGAGAAAAATAAACGTAAAAGAAAAGAAATAATAGGAAGAAAAAGAGTTGATTGCAACAACATTGAAGATGACAATTTGAAGAAGAAATATAGAATAGTTTAAAATTAGTAGAAATGATGATAAAAGAATGAAATTCACACAATTTGATTATGAAAATGAAAATGGAAAATTAAACAACAAAATAATATAGAATGATATTTATTTTTACATATAACAAATAAGTAATGTAATTTATTGTTAATAAAATGAATGAAGTTGATAAGAAGATAATG
>NW_008578165.1:388-579 GCF_000257125.1 Entamoeba nuttalli P19
CAGTATTTGAGATTATATGTTAATAAAAAGAAACTAAGACATAGAATAAGAAGTATAAAAAATGAAAATTACGCGATTTGATTCAAATAGTTGTTATTATTGTGATGAAAAGAAGAGATAGAATAATTGACATGACACAATTGAAAGAGAATATAAAAGAGTGTGAAATAGATTTTATAAAACGTGTTTGA
>NW_008578165.1:755-1467 GCF_000257125.1 Entamoeba nuttalli P19
ATGCTTTGAAAATAAGATAATAAACCAACAGAAAACAACTTAAATATGTGAAGCCAATATAATTGTTAAAAAAGAATAAATCAAATAAAAAAGAATTAGTAAGAGAGAATAATAAATGTAGAGAAATGAGAAAAATACAAACACATGGAGTGAAAGATTTGAAGTATCACATTTATTAGATGGTAAATTATAACTAAAATTCTAATGAGTTGTTATTACAAAGAAAGTATAGATTGAGAAATATGAAAAAATTGAGAATATGTCAGTATGTCAATGAAAAATAAAGAAAATTGATGGAAATAAAGAAATAAAGATGAATTGAAGAAGAAAATGAGAAATTAAAGAAAGATAAAAATGAACAATGAATAAAAGAAACAAAAAAGAAAAAGAAAGCGAAAATAATGTCTGAAATAAAAAACTGTAAAAAGAAAAAAGAGAAGAAGAGAATAGAAAATATGTAATTGAAATAAACAATAAAGAGGTATAAAAGAATAAAAATAAAGTAGAAGAAGATGAAAGAAGATAAAAAGTAATAAAAGAAAAGATAATAAAAGAGAAAGTGGAAATAAATGGGGGGTATTTTATTTTAAAAATTATAAATAATCAATAAAAAGTGTCTAATTCAATTGTATAAAATAATGTATTATTTTGTTGAAAAAAATATTTTATTCCTTTTATGTTTTTATTTATGTGTATAACTTCATCATGATAT
>NW_008578165.1:1477-1577 GCF_000257125.1 Entamoeba nuttalli P19
AATAAGTGTTATGATATTATAACATGTAATAAGTGATAAAAGGGTACGAAAATAAGCAAAGAAAAAAATTCATCTAAATAATTTACAAAAAAGAAAAAAG
>NW_008578166.1:0-389 GCF_000257125.1 Entamoeba nuttalli P19
TAATTAATTGAATTTAGTTAAAATTATTTGGTTTAAACCCAATTAACTTTTGCCAAAACAAATATAATCGTTCCTATTGCTATTGTCCCTATTGCTATTGTTCCTATCACTACTACTGTTTTTAATGTGTTACTTGTTAATTTTGGTAACCGTGATTGTTTTTCATTACTCATAACTTTTATTATTTTCCAATCACCATATTTAATTTCTCCATTAAAACCAATTCTTATTTCTCTTCTCTTCCTTTTGACTTGTGTTATTATTTGCTTATCATTATTTCCCATTGATTCTGTTTCTTCTTTTTCTTCTATGACTGGTGCTTTTTCTTGATAACTTGTATCAATATTAATAGGATTTAGTCTTCTTCCCCATTCAATTAATCTTTCTAT
>NW_008578167.1:0-703 GCF_000257125.1 Entamoeba nuttalli P19
AGATTAACTCTCATTAAATGATTATTATAAGTTAATAGTGAATAATATGTTAAATATAAAAGAAATGTTAATTGAATTATTTAAGTTCGGGTGGTGCATCTGGTCGATGGATTGATGCATCTTCTGCTGCAGTCAATAGTCCTACAGCCCCACTTGATGTAGTAGGACCAGCAATATACCCAGCAATAGACGGTGCACCAGAAAGATAGAGAACATGTTTTTGTCTTGAATATTTAGCCCACGAAGGATGTTGATCTAAACAATATTCTAATTGTTCTGAATGTGTAGAATCTTGTAAAGCATTCTGTAAAGCATCAACTATTAATGCTTTCACTTCTGGGGAAGATGATCCAAGTTGTTGGTCAAGATTACCGTCAAGTATTTTGAATATTGATTCTTGAACATCTTCTCCACATAATTTTGGAACAAAACATAATACACCTTTACAATCAACATCTGATGTCATTGATCTAAAGATGTCTGAAATTAGTTGTGCTTGATCTACCATTTGTGTAATGGTAATAGCAAGAATAGGTACTGCATTTTCATCAATCAATTTTTCTTTACATTCTTTATTACTTACAATAACTTGAAGAATAATAAAGAGAGATTCACTTGGTGCTTTCTTTAATAATTCTACGACTTTAGATAAATGACCCGATGGTGCTAAATAATCTAAACATTGTGGCTGATTAGTATAAAA
>NW_008578168.1:0-496 GCF_000257125.1 Entamoeba nuttalli P19
ATAAAATAACAGAACAAATATAACATACAGTTATATAAAATAATGAAGAGTAATCAAGAATATTAGAATAAAATGACACATGATATAATATTATGTATAATTAATGATACACAACAATGATATAAAATAAGAAAACAAAATAATGAATTAAAATAATAATCAAATAAAGAAAAGCAAATTGAATAACAATAAATAATAAGAGTTATTGAATGATGGAATGAATATGTTGATGAAATTGTGTAATTCATAAAAAGAGAAATAAAATGAACAGAGACATTATTAGATTTTATAACAAATGAAGAATATAACATATGAATAGGAAGTATTAACCAAGAATAGAAGAAATTAAATGAATTGACTATACTCAAAATACAGAAACAATAATAAACCAAAAATAAAACACTAATGAAAGAAGAAAGAACTAAATGATATACGCCTGTATAAAATACAGAATAATGAATAAAACAAATAAAACTATTTTGAATAGTATCAGTAT
>NW_008578168.1:506-2133 GCF_000257125.1 Entamoeba nuttalli P19
TACCAATGAAAGAAGAAAGAACTAAATGATATACACCCGTATAAAATACAGAATAATGAATAAAATAAAACTATTTTGAATAGTATCAGTATTTTAATATTTAATTGTTATATTCTTTTTAAATCAAATACAACTTTTAAAAAAATTCAATAAAAAACAAGAAAAGACCAATTCTACACAAATGAAATACAATCAACAAACAGTATGTAAAACAATTATTCAATATTTTTATTCATTTATTTTATCATATTTTGAAATTATGTTTATATTACATTCTTTTATATTAATTTCTAATGACGTGACAATGAATTGAATAATAATAATAATAATAATAAGATAATAATTATGATAAATGAACAGCAATGAATAATGAATAAAACCAGATTTAAATAATATATTTGTAATATATTTCATGAAATATAATATAATAATTGAAATATAAATTAAAAGAATACAATGTTGTAATAAACAAAAATGGAAATGAATAAAAATGATATAATTATTAATATATTAATGATGAATTTAAAATGGTGGCATTGATTAATTCTTGTCTATTAAACAAAGTATGAAATATAAACCATAAAACAAATTAATAAATATGTTTAGTATATCTGAAGAAATAATTAAATAATCTATAATGAATTAAAATCAACATTATTTCTCTTATCCATGATTCTAATTTATTTGCTCGATTATAATAATCATATTATATCTTTATAAACATCAATCTATTTCTAAATATCATTTTTCTATTTTTCATAAACAATTTCTTTATAAAACCATTTAATCACATCTCATTTTATTCATTTATCGAATTATTAGTGTTTTTATTTGTTGAATGATATTTGGTAATAAAAAAAGATAAATAAACTTTTAATAATAATCATATTTTTAAATCAAGTTAATATTTAATGTGTTGACAACACTAAGAAAAATATATAGATATCAAGAAAAATAATGTGTTTAATAGTATGCTACACTCAATAACTAAGAAGAATTATAAATTTAATACGTTTCTTTATATTAGTTTTAATAAGAATATAACATATATAATAACTATTATAAGTGAGTTATAACAAACTATTTAAATTAAATTAAAGGATATTTAAAGAACGTACCAATTAACAAAAACATTCTATTTAATTGAGTATAATGATGAACTGTCTAACAACACTTAACTTAAATAACAATAAGTTAATTCAATAGAAACAATTTCAACAATATTTATATTTAAAATGAATGATATATAAACAGAAATAAATAGAAATATTAAAACAAAAGAAGTTATTAAATAATATGGTTATTTCATTGTAGCATCTATCCATCAAATGAAAAACATTGAGCCAAAAAATAAAAACATATTGACTGAAATAAAAAACAATAATAACTTTAATGAAGGGATATTTTCTTCAAAAATAGAAGAAGATTAATACAAAGAATAATATTATTAAAAGAACAAAATTATTTCATCTAAAACATAAATAAATAATATATTACAATTTCTCAATGGTATAATTATTGAAAGAGTATTTAAACAACAACACAAATAATAATAAAATGAGTTATTCATATACAATTTAATAATCAAACTATGAAAAAATAAATTATATTAGAAAGTAAAAATGTC
>NW_008578168.1:2143-4757 GCF_000257125.1 Entamoeba nuttalli P19
GTCATAAATAAATAATATATGACAAGTTCTCAATGATATAATCATCGAAAGAGTATTTAAACAACAACATAAGTATTAATAAAATAATTATTCATATACCATTTAATAATAAAACTATATTGCATAACATTATTATTCAATAGTTATAATGGTATTAAAAACAAAATAATATACCTTATCATTAATAAACATATGTAACAATATTCACACATATAAACCGAAGATAAGTAACACTAAAAATACAAGATATATTCAAACATTTAACCTATATTTTTTTATGAAAAAAATGTATCAACATTATTTTAATAACTCATAAAAATATAAAAGTAAAAAGAATAAATCATTTCAGCTACGTTTACTTTTAATCTTCTTCCTCTGATCTTTCTTCTTCTTCTTCTGATCTTTCTTCTTCTTCTTCTGAAGTATCTTCTTTCTCATCAGTAGGGTCGTGATAGTCATATACCTGTTTTAATTCATTTCTAGATAATGCATATGAAATAGTTCCAATTAATAATGCTGGGACAAGATATAATAATGCTGGTTGTCCAAATGCAAATGTGTGCATAACGATGAATGTAATTAATAACCCAATGAAATATGAAATCATAGAAACCATGAAATATTGACTCTTATTGTTAAAAGAAGTATCTACTCTTTTCATTAATGCAATAAAAATACCTGGAATTGCAATATCACCAAGTCCAAGAAGTGAAACTTGTTGTGTGAAGATGAAATTCCCGTCTTTAGGGAAGATAAATTTGATTGGTCCGTCAACATGAGTTGCTACTGTCAACATAACTTCACTTCCAAACACCCAAAAGATATCATAGCAAAAGAGTGCAATTAACATGATTGCTGCGATTTTAAATGATGGGGCTGTAAGTTCTCCAATTGCAACAACTGTTAAACAAAATGCAAGTAAGTTATTCAAGATCCAATGGCGAGTAATAACCCATAATAATGAAAATATAAATCCGACTCCTGTCCCAAGAATTTCTGATTTAGATGTTTCAATTTTACTATTAATAAATGGGATTGTGATAAAAAACTTCTCTGGAGATGCGTATTTCTCAAATATAAATGAAAAAAATTCATTTATTCCAACTGCACCAATAAACATGAAATAAAGTGTTAATAAATATTGTAGATAATCTGCTGAAATGAATTTAATAACAACGTACAATCCAAATAATACAATACTTCCTATTACTGGCATTGACATTGCGTTCTTTAAATCCATAGACTCTGTTAATTTCTCTCTAACTGCTTTTTCAGCTCTTTGTGCACCAAGGACTAAAGGTAAAATTGGAGTAACAAATAATCCAACACTAGAAACGAGTTGATAAAATGATGGCATTAATCTAACAATTTACTTTGATCTTTTTTTCTTTTTTTTACTTTTTTGTTTATTTATTATAATAAAATAAATTACATTTTATTATATTTTATATTTCTTTTGTCAATTATAAAAACAATGTTATTAAAAACAAAAAAAAAGATAGAAAAAAGAAGTGAATTTAAATGAAATATTCTGGTAAATTTCTTTTACTAACAAAACCTTTTGGATCTTGTGGTGCTGCTTCAAATACTTTGAAACTATAACTCGTAGGAGTATCAATTTCCATAATTGAAGCAACATTATCCATACGATAATAATATTTTGGAGCAGACCATACAGTAACTAAAGTATTATTAAAGAACCATTGAAAACCGTCTTGGGCTAATTGATGTGCACGACAAATTAATTTAGTGTTATTGACTTGATTAAATTCTTGGACAGCTAATGCGTTAAACATACAACCCGCTCCACGACTTGATTTATGGAATTTTTCTAACTGATTTTCATCAGGATCAGACCACAACAATTCACAGTATGCTCCAGTTGGTGGAATTTGTTTACAACGTTCTAATTTTTTAATATCATCTAATGCAGTTGCTGTTTGAGAAAGACCACCATGAACACAAAATATTTCGTTATCTAAAGTAGCTGCAGTTGCCATAAACTCAAACAAAGCAACACAATGTTTCCAAACATTAACATTTCCATATTTTTTCATACATTCATCGTAAAAACCATAGTCTCTTGTTTGAAGTGAGCATTCATGATTTCCTCTCAACAAAGAAATACGTTGAGGAAAACGTAATTTTAATGCAACTAATAAAAGAAGGCATTCTAAACCATAATGTCCTCTATCAACATAATCTCCTAAAAATATATAATGTGTTTGTGGCGGAGTTCCTCCAATAGAAAATAATTCTTTTAAATCGTGAAATTGTCCATGAATATCACCACAGACAGTACATGGTAATGAAAGAGTTAAAACAGTAGGTTCCTGAGACATAACTTCAATAGCTTTATTTGTTAATTGACAGATAATATATTCTTCAAGCATCTCATAGTTCCATAATCTGTTGATGATTTCATCCAGATTTAAATCTCCAGACATCTGTGATTATTTTTTATCTTTTCCAGTTTTTTTTGGAAAAAATACATTCAAAAACGTTAATCTTAAAAATTAAAATTTTTAATAGTTTTTTTAATATTTTTTATTTTTACTATAGTAAAAATAAGTACAAAAGAAATAAAATAAAAAGAATGATTTAATTTAATAAA
>NW_008578169.1:0-681 GCF_000257125.1 Entamoeba nuttalli P19
CTTTTTTACTAATAACACAATTTTATTATTTGTTCTATTTTATTTTTTTGGTTTTATAATAATATTAAATTATCATTTAATTTATTATAGTTTTTATTTATTAAAATTGCTTTTATTTTGTTAAATAATTTCAAGATGTATTATCTCGAAGTTAATCGAATTCTTTATGGAGTGTGTCATTGGTATTGATTTAGGAACTACTTTCTCATATATGGCAGTATGGAAAGAAAGTTCAAAGAGAGTTGAAATTATTACTAATAGACAAGGAAAAGAAACTACACCATCAGTTGTAGCATTTACTGATAAACAACGATTAATTGGAGAAGAAGCAATAAATTGTACTGGAACCATAGTGTTTGATGTTAAAAGGTTGATTGGAAGAAAATATAATGATCCAGAATTACAAAAAGACTTAAAATATATTACGTACACAATAAAAGATAATGGAAAGAATGAACCTATCATTGAAGTTCCTTATATGAGTGTTTTAAGTGCTTTTAGACCAGAAGATATAAGTGCAATGTTATTAAGAAGATTTAAAGAAATTGCAAGTGATGCAATGGGAAGAGATGTGAAGAAAGCTATTATAACAGTTCCTGCATATTTTAATGACTCTCAACGAGAGTCAACTAAAAATGCTGGTAAAATAGCAGGGTTTGATGTTATGAGAATTATTAATGA
>NW_008578170.1:0-2338 GCF_000257125.1 Entamoeba nuttalli P19
TTACTTCATCATAATCAAATAATAACTGGTGGTTCAATGCTTGGAAATATTTTAGGGTTTGTGTGGTATTTCTGAATTGTAATTTTCGAATTTATTAATCCAGTTTGGATAAAATAATAAAATAATATCATCTCATTATATAAAGAGTTTATAAAAAGTTGTAAATGTGATGAATAAGATGAACTAAAAAATAAAGAAATTGAACTATTTAATGAAAGTCACTAAATCAACAAATTATAAAAGAAGAGAAATGAAACAACTAGACATGGTTTTATTTAATGAAAGTAATACCTCATATCAGAGATATGAAAGATATTCAAAACATTGAACTGATTAATAAGAAATGTGGAGTTGCCATTAACTCATTAAAAGTTAATCCATGGTTTACGTCAGAAAAAGATATTAATAAATTTTGTAGAATATTTAATCCACCAATATGTAATTGTAATTTACTTCCAGTTGATGAAACGATATTAATGAGAGTTGAAAAGATTAAAAACTATGATATTGATAATTTTTTAAGAACAATGGAAATGTTTGATGAAGAACGGATGATTGAAGAAGGAGAAGAGGAAATAGGGATAACAGAAAAAGAAAAAGAGAGAATAAAAAAAATTATTCAAAAAGTCGAAACAATAACATGTCTTTCAGACATTCCAGAAGAATTAATAGAAATTTTAATTGAAAATATGCAAAAAGGAATAAAAATAAGATGTGGTGAAGTATTTTCAGTATTATTTGAACGAATAATTGATAAAGTTAAAATAAAAGAAGAAAAATATCCAAGTGAAATAATAATTGAAGGAAATACAAATGGGGTATGGATAAAAAATATAGAAAAAAAGAATATAAGAATTATTTATGATGATATACCAGAAAAAGTTATTTCTAATACACCAAAAAGTATTAAAGTATATTCTCATAAAATTCTTATAAATGAAGAAAATAATGAACATAATATAATACCTATTAGAACATCATCAAATGATATTGATAATTATAATTTATTTGATATTAAAATTAATATCAATGATATTATTAATGAGGAGAAAAGAAAAAAAAATTCATAACATTCTTAATGACTTATACGCCAATTGCATTTCATTTATTGAACCTTTACAAAAAACATTTGAAGAAAATGTTCAAATTACAAATATTGAGTTACAAGAATTACCTAAACATATTAAATATCTTTGTATTAGAACAAAAAAGACAAAGTTAATTATAAATCAACAATATGTTGAAACATTAATTATTGAATCAGATAATCCATCTATTGAATTACTAAATACACTTCATTTAAAGAAATTAAAAATAATTGGTGTAAATGAAATAGATGAAAGAAAAAGAGGTAAATTACAATTTGGATTTAAACAAAAACCTAAACAAGAAGAACAAGAAAAAAAAGAAAAAGATAAGTTATCATTTGAAAATACATTACCAAATCTTGAAGTACTTCAATTAATACGATGTTATAATTTAAATATTAACACAATAACAAATAAAATAAAAAGTATTGAAATGATTGAATGTGAAAAGTGTCAGATTAGTGTTAAATCAGATTATCTTGAAAAATTGAATTTCAACAGAAATAAAGAAATAGAAATTAAAATTATAACAGACAAAAGAAGTTATAATTATATTAAAGAATGTGAGAATTTCAAATTAGAAATAGAATCAAACAATGAACAAAACATTGAAATAATAAAAGGAAATAATATTGAAATTAAATCACCTCTGAACCAATTAATAATAGCAGAATCTAAAGAAGTTAGTATTAAAGGAAATGAAAAATGTAATAAATTGAAAGTAGTTGAATCTACAATCAATGAAATTGATATTAAACCAAAGAAAATTATATTGAAAAGAAATGAAGCATACAAAAGAATGTCATTGAAAGAAGCAGAAGAAATTTGTATTATAAGAATGAAAGATTCAACTTTTGAAGAAATATTTGATAAATGTAAGAAATTATATATTGATGAATGTGAGAATTGTAAATTCATAATTAAGAAGAATGAAATTAACAAAATGAAAATAACAGGATGTAAAAATACAGAAAATACAGGGAAATTAGATAATCTCGAAGAAATAGTCACAATAGATAATGAAGGATGTACTATTCCAGAAATAAAGAAGAATATAAAAGAAGATAGAGAAATAATAGATATGAATAATGAAAAGAAAGACATAGAAATAGAAACAGATAAGAAACATATTATAATAAGAAATGGTTATGACAGTCGTATTAAAATTAAAAGTGATATTAGCAGTGATGTTACAATAGAAAATAGTGAGGATATAATATTTGAAGGAGAATATGAAGAATATGGAAATA
>NW_008578170.1:2348-4670 GCF_000257125.1 Entamoeba nuttalli P19
TAAGAATAAAGAACAAAAAGAATATAATGAACAAGAAATTAAATCAAGAATCAGATATGCTCAATCAATAATAATTAACAAATGTGAGAATATGAAATTTGATATTGATGAAGTTAAAGAATTATTAGAAGTTGTTGATAGTAAAGTTGGGATTTTTGTAAAACCATTCCCTCGTGATGTAAAGACTAACACAATACATATTGAAAATAGTCAATTAATGTCTTTCTCTTCATTTGCATCATGTGACAAAGGAATTATTATTAATAGTAATGGAATTAATAGTATTTCATATTGTCAAGAAGAAGTTATAATGAAAAGAATGAAAGATGTAAAGTTTATGTTAAGTGAAAAATTGAAGAAACTTGAAATGGAAGAGTGCAGTGGAATTAATATTGACAGTGATGTTAAAGGAAAAGAAGTGAAAATGATAAAGTGTCATAATATGAAGATAATTGATACTTCAAATTCAATTCAACCAATTGAATGTGATAATGTTGAAGTAATAACAGAACAACAAAATGGAATGGGAAGAGGATTTGGAAGAT
Source organism: Entamoeba nuttalli P19 (assembly GCF_000257125.1). Lineage (NCBI taxonomy): Eukaryota > Evosea > Mastigamoebida > Endamoebidae > Entamoeba > Entamoeba nuttalli. Next base: position 2,894 of record NW_008578170.1, read on the forward strand.
TCTTAGCCGGTGGGAATATAGCAATGGGAGGATTTGGAGGGGAGTTTCTCCATTAAATAGAACCTAATACCCATACCTAATTCAATTAGTTTTTGATAAATTGGAATTTTAAAATAAGAGAAAACAAACACTTGAAGTAAAGAAGTTCGTTAAAGTATTGTCTCAATACCTGACATTCTTTTCCATGCAAAAGACATAATAATTTATATCATCATTACTGAACAATGTCACTGAAGCTTGAAAGGACAACCAAACAAGAAATAAATATTCAATTTCATTAAGGAGAGTTATTGTCAATATCAATAAAATGAGTTTTAGTATAAATGATAAAAGAAATACAAAGAAAAAGGAGTAAAAGAGAAGAAGAAAAGAATTAAATGAGGAAATATGAATATGAATAAAGACAATACAAATAATGAATATAGAATAATATCAAAGTGTGAAAGTGAAATAAGAAAAGAGAATATGAAGAAGAAAAATATTTAAAGAAAAGAAGATATACAACAAGAAAGAAGTTAAGTCGAAATAAAAAGAAAAATGAGAAAGTCCAAGAACCAAATAAAGTAAAAAAGAAAGACGAAAGAAATAAAACAAATAGTCAAAAGATAGAAATGAGTAAATTAAAAAAAACAACAGAATAAAATGAATAAATTAGAAGATATAAAATAAACGTTGAATATTTAACATGAAAAGTAAAATAAAAATGAAAAAGAGAAATGATAGAAAAATGAGAGGTAATAAATATATTATCTGAAATTAATGAGTTTTTGTGATAATATAAAGAGAAGAAGAAATGAAGAGATAAATCAAAAATACTAAATAGCAATAAAACGAAATAAAAAATAACAACACGGAGAAAAAGATTAATATTCATCTCATATCTTTCTGATTATAGAATATGACAACACAAAATACAGAGTATTTAAATGTTGATTTATTTAATCAATTAATTGATAAGAAACATTTGAATTAATTCTTTTCATGTTGTTGTTCATATGTTTATTTATTATTTCTCATTCTTTTCGTATTGTTCATTGTTTAATGAAATAAGAAGTGTTAAATGAATTAATAATTGTATTAATTAAATTATACATCACTATTTATTGTTATTCAAATGTATTTATCTATTTCATATTCAGAACGATTTAAATTTTGAAGCATTAAACTTTGAAATTGTATTTCATTAATTAAATTCATATTTTGTTGTTTATTTGTTTTTAATTGACTAAATAATACTAAATCTAGTGATTGAACAAATAATGTGATAGAGGAATGAATGTTGATATCATGATAGATATACATTAAATAATGAAACATCATTGTGTCATTCAAAATTATTCATTGTTATCACTAGTTTTTAATTCTTATCATAACAACAATTAATTCATTTATTAATAGTATATTGAATGATTGTATTTTATAGTATTATATGAAATAGTATTGATATTTCATTCATTATTTTAAATGACTATCTTCTTTTGAACATTAAAAATTATTAAATAAATAATGAATAAATAATATTATTTCATTTAAATGAAATAGAATACCAAAACTAAATTTATTTTATTAACTAACTCTTTAGAACAAGAATTTTTTATATCTAATGAATGAAAATACGTAGTTGATAAAGAATAAAAATAAAAAAGAGTAGAAATATTGAAATAAAATGATTCATTATTATTCAAAATAATAAATAACAAGAAAAAACATATATCTAAATAAAAAAGATGATATTTAATAATAAACTAATAAAATAAGCTAATTATAGAAAATAACA
>NW_008578171.1:0-2240 GCF_000257125.1 Entamoeba nuttalli P19
GGAGAATGGACAATTAAATAAATATGCAGGAAGAATTCCTAAAATTGATAAGTTATTGCAACAAATATCAAATATTACTCAATTAAAAGAAGTTAAGGAGAAAATAAAACAATTAGATGTACACAACAATTATATGTCAATACTCTCAAAAATATTAACAGAAGGAAAAGGTTTTGTTCATGAGAGGATTGAATCTCTTAAAAATAAAATCCAGATGACAACTGGTGAAGAACAAGATAAGGCAATCATAGAATATAATGTTTTAGAACAATTCAAATGACTGAAAATAAATTTTTTTGGTTGGTTTAATTTTTTATTAAAGAGAAACTTTTAAGATATAAAACAGAAAAAGATGAACAAATCACAACAAATTGAAGAAGTTATTCAACAAAATAATACAGAAAAACTTCAAGAAATATTAAACCAATTACTTATTGATGTTAAAGACAGAAAAAAGTCACAAGTACTTTGTCAAGAAAATATTCAACAAACTCTTGTTCATCATATTAACGAATTTAAAACAAGAAATTTAGAACTATTAGTAATTGACATTATTTACAATCTTGTTAAACGTCCTAGTCTTGGACATTATTTTACTCCTGAAGTTTCACATGAAATAATCTCAGCATCTTTATACACTACAAATTTTGATATTCTAAGATCTCTCACTAGAACACCTGAACAATGTGAAGTTATTTCTGATCTTATTCCACAAGTTATTGACCATATTCATAATGTCTCATTGCTTGAAAATACATTTGTATGTTATTCTATTGCTAATTTATCAAAGAAATATGCAGATCAATTTATTTCTGTGTTTATTGATGGTGTTAATACATTATGTACATCTGATATTTCAACAATAAAAGAAGAAAATTTGTTTGCTCTTGGAGAAGCTTTTACTTCATTATCTCAACACTTTACAAATAAAATCAAAATTGCTTCTCAGGTTGATGAAAAATTAGTTTCATTAAAGAATAAATATAAATCAAATGCTGTTTTGTGTAATATAATTAGAGATATAATCCAATTTCTAACAAAATAACATTTAAGTAATTCGAAATTAAATTTATTCTTGCTTTGGTTTAGCACAAATATTTTCATTAGAACTTTTTGTTTCTAGATATTGATGAATTGCTTCTTGTTGAGCTAATTGTTCAATACATGATATTATAAAATAAATAATGACTAAACTAATCATTCCATTCCAAAGATAACTAATCAATGGCTTAGGTTTTTCAACATCAACATTGGTGAATTGTTCTGCAGCTTGGTCAAGAAGGTCATTAACAATAACAGATAATTTAACACTAATATGTTTCAAAAAAGAGACAAATAAATCAAGATGTTCTCTACTAAATATTGTGATAAAGAAGATTGCTTGAAGATTAACTTTAATAAACGCCTTACCAATAATTGTCCCTCCAAGAAATGTTTGAAGTGGAATTAAATTATAACCACAACACATTCCACATAAGTCAAATGCTGCATTTGGCCATGCTGAAAGTGCAACAATAGCCCATACACCATATTTATTTACCATATCAATCATTATTAATTGCATCCATTGAATACTTTTAGAAATGATGTTTGTTGGTTTTTCTTCTTTTAAATGTAATAATTCTCTATTTTCTTTTCCTGCCATAGCACTTGTATATGCTAAGAAATATGGTGGAATTTCACCAAACGCTGTTCCTACACCCCAAATAAAACATGGTAAAAATACTCGAATAAATATTTGAACAAACGATGGATTTGCTTGTGTTTCATCAACAACTGATAAACACTTGAAACTATTTGAATTGAACCAAATGTCACTGTATGATGAAAAGTTCATTGAATGACATGCAGATGCAGCTAAACATACATTGAGAATATGTGGGAAAAGGAATAATAATCCAGTATGCATACCTGTTCCTAGACCTACAGAAGAAAGTACACCCAATCCAAACCACCAAAGAATATACTTAATTATGAAATTTGTTGTGAATAAATATGAATGTAAGAATGGTGGTGCAAAAATTGAGAGTATTATATGAAGAATTAAAACTGATAAAATAATAAGAATTGGAGTTGAATGAATAATATAATTATATAACGCTTTTATTTGACGAAGAACATAATAACAGAAAAATTTTAGTGTATCAATAGGATGAGAAAATAATTTTAATGAAACTGCTGATTCAAGACTCATAGAGATATTATTTTAAGATTGAGTAACATGAAGAAGAAAAAAAAAA
>NW_008578172.1:0-525 GCF_000257125.1 Entamoeba nuttalli P19
ATACCCATTGAAATTATATATGAAATGATGATATTTATAAACATTTAAAAGATTAAAAATTACATGAATTGAAATAGAGGAAATAAAGAAAGAATAAAGAGAAAAAGATAATATCATGAAATATATGAATTTTTACTAAGAATGAATAAATAATAAATAACAGTCAACTGAATTGTTAGATTGGAATGAAAGAAAGAGCTAATCAACATATTTTGAACTAATATTTAAATTAAATTAAAATGGAAGAGTTAATAAAAAGAACAGAACAATTAATTAAAGAAGTTGTAGAAATACTTCCAAACACCAAACAATCAATTGATAATGTTATTAAGAATTATCAGTATTATTTATGAATTGTTAAAAAGAGAAGATTGCAAAGAATGAGAGAAATGAACACAATGGAAGAAATTGAACAAATAGAAGAATGGACAAATAGAAAAGTAGGAAGTATACTATTTGGTTCAGATAAAGATAATTGGAAAGTTGATACATCATTATTTGATAAAAGAATAATGAATAAAGAAC
>NW_008578172.1:705-915 GCF_000257125.1 Entamoeba nuttalli P19
AAATGATGAAATTTGATATTAATCAACCACAATATGCATTTGAATTATATAGTCAGTCAAGTGATTGGTTGTTTGCATTTGGATATTATAGTGATATTTATGTTTATAAAGAAAATTATAAAACAGAATCATCTTGTCTTCAATATTCATTTGAATATGAAGGAATAGGATATTCACTTCGTGGAAATTATTATTTCACACCAAAACGAA
>NW_008578173.1:0-2616 GCF_000257125.1 Entamoeba nuttalli P19
AGAGACTCCTGGTTATATTAAGGCTCTGTTAATTTAAGTCATTATGATTTCTAAATTTCTTTCTTTGCTCTTTTTCTATTCTAATGAATCAGATTTTTTCTTATCATTTCTGAAATTTTTATTTTGTGTGATAATAAAAAATCTCAAGAACAAGATAATTTCAAGAAAACTAAAAGAAATAAATATTTACATTAATAAATACTTAAGTTATTTTGAAAGAACGAAACTCTAAACATTAAATGCAATATAATCCTAGTTATAACCAATTAAAAAAAGAGAATTTAGAATTGAAAGATATTATTTTTCAATCAAAAAAGAGGTTATTTCAATTAGTGAATCTAATCAGAATAGATTGTGGAGAATTGTCATGTAAAATAAATGAGCAGAGTCAGTTAAATGAATTTATAAATGAGATAGAGAGATTATATCTTTATTGTAAATCTCATCTTCAGAAAAAGGAATCTAGTCAAGACGAAGAGACACATACTAATAAAGAAGATAAGCATTCATATAGTATTAAAGAATTATCAGGATTGGATGAAGAACAAAATAAACAAATAATTAAAATGAATTTAAAAGGACCACAATTACATGAACAAATGTTACAACGAAGGAAAAAATCATTGACATATCACGAACAAATATCTAAAAAAGATAATTTATTAAAAAGATGTATTTTTGTTGGAGATGATGATTCTGATAAAACAAATATTATTAGAACATTCATTCAACAACAATTTCCTTCAAACCCACATATTCTTTTAGAAGATGTTCAATGTATTGATATCCATTCACGGTCAGGTATTGTTAAAATAACAATTACAGATGCATTTAGTTCAAAAGAACATGAGTATTTAAGAAAAATTATTTATTCATCAGGTAACATATTTGTTATCTGTTTTTCTTTGATTCATCCACAAACTTTTAGTAACGTTGTTCAATATTGGATTCCTGAAATAAAGAAATACCGACCAGAATTACCATTGATATTATGTGCGAGTCATTGTGGAGAACAACATGAAGTGATTCCATTTGAATTAATTGAATCAACAATAAAAAGTAATTTTATTAATAAATATATTGAATGTAATTCAACAACAGGGAAAGGTGTCTCTGAGTTATTTACTTTGATAGGGGATTTATTAGCAGATAACCAGATTATTTCTGGTTGTATTGTTTGTTAAAAATAAATCTTTTATTTTCGTGAAAAATAAAAATATAATAAGCCAATTATAAATAATAGAAATTTAAATTGCAAATTTTTTGTCATCTGGTTGTGATTCTTCTTTTTGTCTAAACGGTTCGTTAGTTATTGGAACAGAACCAAACCCATCTGATTCTGGGATTTGAATATCTCCTTCAAACATTGAATCACCTAATTCAGCTAGTTCTAAAAAAAATTAGTGTTATAAACAAAAGTTATTAGGAAAATAAAAGCAAACCATCATCTAATTCATTCAAATCCATATTTGTAATGTCTTGTGATAAAATGTCACCAAATTCTTGTTGGTCTTCTGCAAAATTCATCATACTATCTTGAACATCTTCAATAGAATTTATATCAAATTGGCGTGATATAAGTTTCATTTGTCTATTTGAAGCTGCCATTGCATCATACACTTTTTTGTAATCTTTCATTTGGTCTACTTGGAATTGAACATTTTCTAAATTCATCTGATGTCTTTCAGTTATGTCCCGATGTTGTTCGTGTTGTTTCTTTTGTTTTAATAACATTAATGCCTTCTGTTTATATCGTTGGCTTTCAGCACCAGTTGTTTTATGTGACATTTCAATGTTTTGACGAATTTGTCTATCCAAATCAACAATCTTTTGATCTAAATCAGTTACTCTTGACTCAAGAATTGCATGAGTTTCATCTATTGAAGGTTCTTCATTCTTTCCAATGAATCGATTTAACATTGCAACGTTCTTAATTTTACAGTATTTTCCAGTTTTATTTTATTTTTTATTCTAAAAAATGACAAATGAATTTTGGTTTCAATTTTTCTTTCTACTGTTAGCTTCATTTATTCCACATAACATAAAATTGATAGTACTAGCATACTTCTTAACAAAAATGTTTTTAAAAAAACTCCAAGTATTAAATTAATGAGACAACGATTCTATATATCCAAAAGATGAGATAAGTTTCTCATCATATTTATGAATTAGTCAACTATTAATTCTAACTTGTAACACATAAAAATGTTTAATAATAAATTATTATTTTTAATAGTTTTATATGAATTAAATTAAAATTAAGTTTAAGGTGGATAGAGGTTTAATTAATTCTTGTTGTGTTTGATGTATTAATTACAACATAATGTTTCATTATGTTGGTCTAGGATATTAGATGATAAAATAATTATTAGATGTTTGTCATTTTATATTTTAGTATTTAGATAGTCTGGATAAAACTAGATAAGAATATAAATAAATCAATTATGATAAACTTAATATTTATATTTTCATCATGTTGAGAACTGGTCAAATCAGTTTCTTCAACATGCTTTATTTCTATTGAAATAATTGTTTTTTTTCAAAGATACTCGATTTAAACGATTCTTTATTTAAGTTGCTTCCTGGCTTTTATTTTGATTTTAATGAGTAATAAAA
>NW_008578173.1:2626-6359 GCF_000257125.1 Entamoeba nuttalli P19
CTCTGTTTTGTACAAACATAAAACTATACTTCAGAAAGAAAAATTAATTTATAAATAAAAAATACTTTTAATATATCTTTCTTTAAATTCTTTACTGTTTTCTTTCAAGTAAATTCATTAGTTTAATATGTATTACACTTCTTCTTTAAATTGATCATATTCACCCCAATCATCTTCTTCTTTCATTTCATTTTTCCTCTTTTCTATTTCTTTTTCATTTTCTTCTTTTTCAATAGACTCATCAATTGTAATTTTACTCAAATCAATTCCAATTGATTTTAAGTATTCTTTACTTTCTTTTCTATCCCAGAAAGCATCTTCTTTAATTTTCTTCCAGACAGGACCTTCTTTCCCATAAATACAATCCATAATAAAGGTGGTTGTTTCCCAAAACATTTGTTTTGTTATTTCATCTTCTGATTTAATCTTTTCATTAATTAGTAAATTCAAGTACTTATCAACAACTCGTTGCCCAATCAATACATATGGAATTTTTAGAGATGTAGCTACTATTTCATCATTTGTTTTATCAAGCTTTGAATATAACGGATAGATTGTTTCCATCATTTGCTCTTCAATACTATCTCCAACAATCTCACATTGTTCTTTACTTTGTTTAAGTTGCAAACATCGACTTAATGCGCGTTGTCTCCAAACAACCCAAAAGTCATCAGCCCCATAAACAGACATGGTCACGATTAATATTATCAAATTTATAAAATTAATATTCGCCATTATAAAATGATTGAGACTATTCACAGTTCATTCTAAAAAAAAAAAAGAAAAAAACAAAAATCAATAATTTTTTTATTATTTTAAGTAATTTAATATCGTTTTATAAAACAAAATAAAATAATTAAAAAAGTTAAATGATTATTATATAACGGTGAATGACGTTTATTTTGTAATTAATTTAAAAACTAAAATTAACTAAAAGAAATTATGTCTTAAAGAAAAAACTAGTAAAAAGAATAGTATTTAAATAAGAAAATTATAATTTTTTTGATGAATGACTCTTATTGAAGATTTAAAGACTGGTTGAACTGAATTAGTCAAAACAAACATGAACCCAATTAGTGTTGAAGAATACCTTCAAAATATTGAAGAAAATAATAAGAATACAAAAGACGCTTGTATTAGGTACATTACTGAATTTAATAATTCTACATCTTCACTAGAACAATTTATGCAATTCCTTATTCAATCCTTAAATGTTCACGACTATTTGCTAAAGAAACTTTCTGAGAACAACCTTCAATTACAAAACCAAGTCGATGGTTTGAAAAAAGAACTCTCTGAGTTAAAACAAACCACTATACCAAATCCAGGTGCTAGCTCTTCTCTTAGAATACCTCCTCATATAAACAACCCACAACCCAATGTCTTTGCTTCTTATTCTCCTCAAGTGAATTCATCAAACCAACCTTTATTTCCTGAATCCAAACCAATACCTACTTCACAAGTACCAATGCAACCTATCAATCCTGGAAAGCCACTAATGCCTTTACAACCTATCAATCCTGGAAAGCCAATCATGCCTTCTCAACAAGGATTTTCTTCATACGGTCAACCTAAGCCAATTTTTCCTCAACAACCAGCAATGCAACCTATCAATCCTGCAAAGCCAGTAATGCCTTTACAACCAGGATATGCTCCATATGGTCAGCCTAAGCCAATTTCTCCTCAACCAGTAGTACCAATGAAACCAAGTCATTCAATGGAACCAACACCAAATAATACTAATGTCTGATGAATTAACCGATGACTAAGCTTTATTTCATTGAATCTTTTATCTTCATATTTGGTTTAGATATGGTAAATGTAATGGTTATTTCCTTTTTTTGGGATTTTTTGTCATTAGTAAAAACTTTTAAAGTATAAAATAAAATCCTCAAATGAAATATAATAAATCTGCTTAAAGAAGTAAAAAACAATTTATAATAAGACAATTAGCAAAAATATTAACTAAAAGCTATTTATCAGAGATACAATCAACATTGTAGTTTCTATTTTATTAAAAATTTCAAAAACAGAGAACGAGAGATTATCTTGGCGATATTTTTAGTCTCATAAAAAAGAGTCAAAGTAAGAATTATTTGGTCTGCTTCTATGAAAGAAAATGGCAGACAGTCAGCTCTTAGAAGAAGTGTATTTAATTTCTTTTTAAATCAAATTATGTGAAAACATCAATTTCTTAATGAAGTTAGGCAAGTATATATAAAACTTATCAAAGAAAAGTATATATATTTTAACAGATTTTATTTCTACTCCAAAAATACAGGAATTTTGAAAGTACATTATATTTAATATGTGTATAGTAAAAGACTATATTATGGAACATAATACGGATGAAGTTGAATGTATTGAAAAAAAATATAATAACCAATTATTATAATTATACTATAATTTATATTATATATTAACTTACTTTTTATTATTCAATGATTTTCTTTTGTTTGTTTTAGATTATTTGTGTTTATTTTGTTATTTTATGTTTTAAATATTAATAAAAACAGTCAGAAGATGAAACATCAGAAACACTACACAAACATTAAAATGAATAAAGGTATTGAGTCATTAGTTATTGTCATGTCTTTTTATGATATTGCATTTATTTAAAGTATTTTATTCAATATTACCAGAATAGTATTGATTATTATTTATTATAGACTATCATTTAGTATAATAAAAGAGTGTATTTTTGTAAAGACAGTAGTATTTTTACTTATTATAATTTAATTGCATTTTATAATATGAAGTAGTATCAAAGAAAAAGATGTACGTGTTGTTGATAAAGGAAAATTAACCATAATAATATTGAAGTAATGATATGCTCTTTCCTCTGAAAACAAGAATGAAAAGAGTAAGGAAATGAAAATCACAATCACACTTCTCAACAATGAAAAACAAAAGAATAAGTAGAAAATTGATGAAGAAGTAATCTTAAAACAAAAAAATAAGATTAATCCCTAATGAGCAAAGGGCAATAGAAGGGAAATATAATCATACTTAATTAACTACTTTTTATTTGTTGACTGTTCTTCATATAAATATTCTTTGAATAGAAAATAAAGAAATATTCAATGCCTTGAAATATGAAATAGTCAATAAAAGTGAATATTTCCTAAAAGACGAGTCATTTGTATAAAAGATAAAACAAACAGAAATAATAAATGATATGAAAAATGATAAAAAGATAATTCTGATATTTAACCATAAAAAAAAGGAAATGGATAAAATTTACCAAGAAACTTCAAATAGTAATAACAATAAATAGATTTGTTAATAAAGGAATTGGTAAGAATGTTGAAAGAACAAAATATTATAGTTGCTAAAGAAATAATGGTAAAAGATATAACGATTAATAATATGAAATAAGTAATGAAATAATGTGGAGACAATAGAGAGGTATAGAAGTATCTCATGAACAATACACTCAATGGAGAGTGTAGGAAATAATCTCACCTGAGTGAAGTGAAATAGAAAAAATTAATATAAGAGACTTTATTAATTCTAATTTAATTATGTTATTATACGTATCTATTTAATAAAGAGAAGAAATATCAAGTTTGAATTTATTTAATTATTCTATATAATCAATAAATTCAAACTCAAATTGCTCTCACTTTCGTTAGTAGAAATGATATTCAAGATATCATATCTTCGCCGGAAGTGAATAAAGATTAAAAGTTTCGTAATAATTAGATTTAGTTATATTATAATAATAAAATAT
>NW_008578174.1:0-3741 GCF_000257125.1 Entamoeba nuttalli P19
TTTTTTTTAATAAAATAAAAGAATAAAAAGAAAATAGAACTTAGAAATAAAGAAAGAAAGTGATTAAGATGGAACATAGTAAATGGATTGGTCAAATAATTGATAAAAATATATATAATAAACTTGCTGAATTAAGGAGTGAAAATATTAGACAAGAATTAGATAAAACGTATATTAAAAAAATAGTTCCAGGCAGTTCAAATTTAAGTATCTGTCAAAAAATATCATTACAAATGAAAAATATTAATTCAAAAAATATTGAAATATTAAAACAAGAAGTTAGTAAATATAATTGTAAAAGATATTTACAAGAATATATTTCAAATATGATGCAAAATTTATTTGAAGATGGACATTCAATAATAAATTATGTAGATTTATGTTGTTTATTTTCACAATATTATGAAAATGATTTTTGTAAAGAATTAAATGAAATACTTATACAAAATTCTAATATGATTAAAAAATCATTTGGATATTATATATTTATTGTAGAATTATTTATTGTTTCATTGCCTATGAAAGGACATGTTTTAAAACAACAATTTATTGATGGATTAACATTTTATTTACAAAGTCAATCTAAAGAAGAAATAACTATTAAAACTAAAATGTATATTCCAGAAATAATTTATTTATTAAATTTAATAGGTTCAGTATTTACAACAATTCATTTTTCTTCTCCAAATCTTCAAGAATCATTAAATCAAATTTCATGTGAAGATCAAATAATTAAAGAAAAGATTTGTGTTTTAATTGGAAAAAGAGATAAATTTACAGATTTATTCACTGAATATAAAAAAAGAGTTGATAAATATTGTAGTATTGGAGGAATTCAAGAAAATCAAGAACTTATTAATACATTATTCCTTCAAATGGGATATAATATGAATTATACTGAACCTAAAGAAGAATCTCAATCTAAAAATTTATGTAATTTATATGATGATGATGAAACAAGAGATTTTTATACTGTTTTTCCATCATTTTCTGATATTAAACCACAACCTTTAAAAGCTCATACTGATATAAAAATTAAATTTAAAAAATATATTGAATTCTTAAAACAAATAGAAGATGAAAAACAAGTTATTTCTGCTGTAAGAGATTTTTTAACAACGTATAGATATTTTGTTTTTAAAACAATTACTATTAAAACATTTTTACATCAATTAATTTCTAAAATTACTAGTAAATATAATATTTCATTATATAGTAAATATTTTTATTTGATTCAATTACAAACTAAAGAAAATATTGCTTCTATTATATTAACATTATTTGAAAATTCTAATAACTTTGGGTATATTTCAAATTGTATTATTTTATTATCTGAATTTTTTAAATTCTCTTTAGATAAAACTTATTTAATGGAGGCTTATGATTATCTATTTTCTTCTGATTGTACACTTTCATCTGTTACTAAATTACGTCTTATTTACAATTCTATGGATTTTTGTTGTAGACATTATGTTAATTTATTTGAAGAATCAGAACAAATATCCTACATGAAAATATTCCAACAATTATCAAGAACAACTATTAAAAAAGAAAAGAATGAATGTATGAGACTATTTATGAAAATTAAACGTTTACTTGATTCAACTCAAAATATTCTAGCAGAAGATGATGAATATATTCCTCCTCAAGAATTATTTTTACAACATTTATTTAATCATCCTTCTGAACTTACATTACAACAAAGAATTATTTTATTAAGAAAATTTAATTATGAAGACCCAGAAATTTGTGAATTAATTATAAGACATTTAATGGATTCATTGATTGATGGTGCTTTCATCAATGAAAGAGATGTTGTTGTTATGATTGTTCAAATTTCACAATGGCATCCAAAAATTTTAGTTTCTATCATTGACCAATTAATTTATTGTACTACTTTTGGATTTGAACATCAAGGAGTAATGAGTAAACAACATAGAATTATTTATGTTGCTGCATTAGCTCATTTATACAATTTAAATGGGATTAGTGATACTTTGATGTTTAAAATTGTTGATATTATTCATAAATTATCCAAATATTATCCAGAAATTGATAGACGTTTACCTAGGAGTGCTACTTCATTATATTCTGGGAATTTTGGTGCTCGGTTATTAATCAAAATCTTTTCAATTTGCATTGAAAAAATGTATTCTAAAAAACCTTTTTGGGTATTAAAAATGATTATAAACATTCAAATATCAATGAATAACAAAAATATTAAGGACTTAGAAGCTGATTTGATTGAAGTATTGAAAAAGCTCAATTTCCCTAGAATGAGAGGAACTCTTGGAACAACAGAATTAAAGAAAATCTTTAGAGAAATTAGTCAAAAGAATTATACGCTAGAGCAAATTAAAGTTATTATTGATAGAGCTTATAAAAATATCCAATGTCAACTTGATACTGAATTTGCTTCGAGAATTGATGAACTTAAAAGATCAGAAGAGGCAAAAAAGATAGAACTTGAAGAAATTAGAATCAAAAAGGAAATAGAAAAGAAGAAAGAACAAGAGAAAATACAACGAATGACTAAAGAAGTTGATGAGTCTGAGTTCATTGATGAAGTGACTCAAAATATTAAAGAAATGACAGAAATGGCACCTGATGGAGCTATTTCTAATGAAACTCAAGTTGTTATGGCTTTAGACCCTCGTAATTTCCAGAAAGAGACTGGGAAACGAATTATTGTTGTCACCTCAGATGGAAAGCCTAAAACTCTCAGTCTAGATGAAGAAAAAGAAAATAAACCAAAAGAGGAACTAACTCCAATACCAAAACCACAAAAGAAAAAAGTTAAAATCATTTTACCTCAGTAAATCAATGAATTGATTATTCTTTTTCTATTTTTCTACTTGAGTCTTTGTTATCTAAAATTAAAAATTACCAATCATAATGAGTATTATTTAATAAATACTCATTATTTTATCTTCTTCTTTTATTGGTTACATTTGTATTAATGAATTATCTCTTCTTACATCATTTACTTTTCTTTCTTTTTGTTCTTTTTCTAATTAACACAACTGCATCTATTCAAAATAACTCAGAGAGGTATGTGTTTAAAAACTAACACATTAAACAAAACTCAGGTTATTTAGGTTGAATATGATGGAAGATTATGAAAAAATAGAGAAAAAGATTCATAAATTCTTAAAAGTAAATTAGAAATGTCTGCTCTTGTCATAATCAGTGATTTTTGAAATAAAGAGAATAACTGGTTTAACAGAAAATCTGGTTACTACAATCATCATATATTACTAAAGATTTATAAGTAATAGAATATCTTAATTAGATTAATTGATTAATTAAATACTAATAATCTAATACTAAATATTATATCAAACAGAATATTCACAATGGCATACTTTATATAAAGGTTCAACGTTTTAGAGTGTCATGTCTGTTGGAAATATCTTGTCTTGATACTTTTTCAGTTATATATCTTAGTCCTTTATTTCTATTAAATCCTTGTGTCATATTTGAAGAAAATTGTATACTTTTTACCAGAGGAATTATTGTCAATTGTTTTGGTTGTTGTTATTTTATCATGACTTGTGTTGTATGTGTTTAACCAGCTTAGTAAAAATAATAAATTAATGTTCTTAATAAACAAAACAACAATAAACAAAGATGGATGTTATGAGTTGTTACATAAACAATAAAACAAAAGTATATTCCAAGGATATTCAATAGTTAAATTAATACATTTCTATCCAGTTATTACAATGGGACATGTGTATA
>NW_008578175.1:0-1690 GCF_000257125.1 Entamoeba nuttalli P19
ATCCAGTTATTACAATGGGACATGTGTATAATATTTATCTATTTAAAGAAAGTCTTTATTTCATAATGTCATAATAAAAGAAGAAAAGTTTTATTGATTTGGTATGTAATACCTCTAAAATAACGAGTAAATGGTCAATGTTTTTATGTGAATTGGGTTATTGATGAATCTTATAAGAGACATAGAAATCCAGAAAATTCAAATAAATGTGTATAAAAAATATAAAAATGAATCAATAATATATTATCTTCATTATTTATAAACCATTAAATAGTATAAAATTCACAAGACATTAAAATAATAGGAAACAATAAAGTCTTATTAATTAAATTTTTGATTATTATTAAACTGTTTATTCAATGAATATAATTAAGATAAGTTCAACAGAATGATGCAAATAATTAAGGTATGAATTAAAGATATGAAGAATGTTTGTTTCTTTACATAATAATATAAGTTATTAACTTAAATATTTTTGAAGACGGTATTCAATTATATCATAAGACATAAATAAAGTAGATAAGTCAAGTGATTAATTTTAAATAGAATCATCAAAGAATTGATGATTCACATAAACAAATTTAGAAGAATTAATGCTTAATTAATATTTATCAACTAGTATTAAAAAACAATAAAAATAAAAGTGTCATTCAAATATTTTTATATACTTTTGAATCTGGTTGGTTCATTAAATTTGTTCCATTATAATAACTTTACTAAGAAAAAATAAAACTGTCAAGGATAAAACATTATGAATAGAGTCAAGTTAACGTACTAGTTAAAATTAATTGATTTTGATATATAATTCTAACTTAGATTATACTATTTTAGATTGTAACAATTCTGTTCAATAAAAAATATGTAAGAAAATATTACCTTCTAATTAATGATACTAAGATCTTATAAGAAGAATTTCTAATGAATGAAATAGTTTGAATTAATAATTAATTTCATTTTATATTCTAATGGAAATGCCTAATGATATTGGTTATATTTTCAGTTATTTAAATTTATAACTTATTTTAAACATCTATTTTGATATATAACTTACCAATTTATTATTTTTTGTAATCATTAATTCTCTTGTTTATTTTTATGGAAAAGAAGTATTTTTATAAAACAACGGCATGGTTCAGTTTTAAATTATTATTTTGTTATTTATAAATTATATTCTTGTATTACTTTTGTTTATTCTGAGACTAGAAATTACTGACAAATAAATATCATCACTTGAATTAATTTGAGTATTGTGTTTATTTTATTTCATAATTTGTTAGTTTGATTTGCTGTGAATTATTAACTATTATTCATTTTTTTGTTTTTTCTAAGACTTACTTTTGTGTTTAAATAATAATTTCACAAATATATTAACTACTAAAGACTATGAAAACGATACCTCTTTCTGTTCATCTGATTTATGTAATAATATTTATGTTTTAATCATATTACAAGTTTTATTGACTATAACACTTCATGTTATTTTTAATAATTAATAATTATTATAATATGGTTTGATAAAATTTATTTTGGTTTATTAATGTAAATAACAATTTATAATGAGTGACTACAATATATTTAGTTATTTTATTCATATTTTATTAGTTTCTTTTATATTTCATATTCAGTTTTTCTTGAGTTTATATTAAAGTATTTTTCTTTAATTTATTTAAATGAAATATCATAAAGAGTA
>NW_008578176.1:0-318 GCF_000257125.1 Entamoeba nuttalli P19
AAACAATACATCCTCTTTTTTCTTTGTAATAAAATGACTTATGAAATTATTAATTATTTTGAAGTATTAAAGAAAATATGTGAGTGTCATTTTTTCAAGGAACAAAGAGTAGTTTGCTTGAAGAATATTCTGTTTTATAGTTTGATGAAATTAAACAATTAAAGTCATCATTTTTACAATAAATGTAAATGTACTAAATCATTTAAGATATGGACAGTTACTTCATTTGAGTTATATTTGAGATTGAGTAATAATGAAGAAAGTATTTAATAGAAATACAAAGTCATGAAATACAAAAGAAGTTATATAAGAAATATT
>NW_008578177.1:0-529 GCF_000257125.1 Entamoeba nuttalli P19
AGAAGATTTCAGACAAGAAGAAATAATTGAGATTCTTGATTTGCTTTGTTTTTTTCTTTTTGTAAGCAATTTTTATGGTTATTGATTTAAAGATTTGTCGTCCTATTTTTTATTATGAATTTAAAATAAAAATTATTAAGTCTATAAACCTTAATAAATATTCTTCATTTCATTGTTAATTACTTTTTTCTATCTCTTCTTTTTATTAAACTATCAAAAAAATCATGTTACTTATTAAGCTATTTTAGTTATTTGCTTTTTAAATATTCATTGCTATTATAATTACCAATATAATTGTATTGCATAGTTTAACTAATTTATTCTGGTTGTAATATTTCTAAATAATTTGTCTTATTACTCTTATTGAGAATTTCGTTGAACTTTATAAATTTATTCTTTTTTATAATACAATACACTCCCAAAACATTTTGGTTACAACCACAAACGTTTATCTAAAAGTCAATTTGCTTCTTCATAAGAGTAGACATTTTAGTTTCTTATTATTTTCTATTATACTTAAAAAGTAGTT
>NW_008578178.1:0-2094 GCF_000257125.1 Entamoeba nuttalli P19
TTTGTTTGTTTCTTCTTTATCTGTATATTTTATTTTTATAATTATTGTATTATGTGACATTAAATTGTTTTTTTATTTATCACTTCTTCTTTACTTGTTGATCTCTTACATTTTTAACAGTCTCTGTATTTGTAGTTATGTTATTATTATCATGTTTTATTTAAAACGAGTATAATATAAATGGTTGTTGATTAATTATATCATTTAATTTCATAAACATTATTATGTTTTTCATTATTTGAAATAATTTAATTTAATTATTTGAATATTCATTAGTCATATTGTTAGTGTCAACCTATATATTTCTTGTATTTATTTTCTTATTTAAATACTTCATTTTTATTTTTATATTACTTTTTATTTTATAGTCTTTATTTTATTTATTATTTTCATTTTCTATACGTACTATTAATTTATTACTATTTCATGAACATTATTTTATTTATTATTTATTTCATTTCTTATTTGTCATATTTTAATCTAAAATATTTGTTGTTAGTTATATTCATAATTTTTCTTTTCATCGATTGTATCATTGTTTAAATGAAACAATTTTTCAGTGCTTACATTTCTATATTAACTTAATCATTACTGTTGCTGATGTTATTAATTTTAAGTACCTCTCTACGTGAAAGTAAGAATATTTATGAGACTGTTGAAAGGAAATAATTAAATGAAATAATTAAATTATTTGAATGATGCAGTTTGATTATTATTCTCTTTTTATTCATTCTATATTCTAATATTATATTGACCAATAAGATGATGAACTAGGAATGAAAAATAACTAAAAAATGTAAAAGACTCTTTGTGATTGAAAGAATGTTGAAAGAATAGAGAAATTATATATAACGAAACTGTAAATTTATGATCATTAAATAAAATAAACACTTCAATAATGAGAATATATAAATCATTTAACAATAGTGTTTTAGAAAAGTTCAAAGAAAAATAATGAATAAATTTAAATGATAGAAGAATCATGTTTATAATCAAGAGACGATATAATAGATTAGAAGTCTATTATTTATGTTTCATTTTATATTATAAGGTAATGAGCAACTTATTTCATAAATTATAAGAAATTAAATAATTATTATGAACCTTATTATTGAATATATTTTGATGGTATTAATACATAAAGTATAATACATATTAAATTATTTATTTTTCATTTCCAATATTTAGAATTTTATTTGATTATTATTTTATATGATATTTTAAATTGAAAAATGAATAAATTCACGTAAAACGAATTAAAAATATTATTTTTATCTATTTCAATTGTTTTTGTTTATTAAAATTATTTTATCTTATGTAAACTAATCATACATTTTTCTTCTGATAAAATTTTATTTAATGATCATTTGTTTTTAATACACTTTGAAATAGTTTCTTTTTATTCTTTTTATATACTTCTTTTTCTTATTTTCATTATTTTTCATAACAATTATATAATATTCTTTTGATTATTAAATTTTTGATGGTAATAGTAGTGAAATAAAACATTAAAGTGATATGAAAAATAATAACTTTTTGTAATAATGAATAGCATTAACATCTAAGTAACACAAAATCATTGAGATATTGAATTTTCTATAGTCATATTGAAAATTAAACCAATCAATAAATAATAATATATTTAAATCAATTTTTCATAGAATGGAAATATGAAGATGAAATTGGCAATGACATATAAACATTATCTAATCAAAGAGAGAAATAAATAAGAATAAGAAAAGAAAGAACTCATATATTTTGATACAATTTATTTAAAGATATATAAGAAGTGTTTGAATAAAATAATAGAATAAAAAATAATGCATGATTAATAAATAATAAGAAACAAAAGCCTTGAAAATGAATAAATGAAGTGTTAAAATAAAGATAAAAATTTTATTTTCATGAATCTTTGATTGTTCAATGGAAGCTACGTATTATTTGCTTGGATTAGAAGAAGATAAATAAAATAATAAGAATAAAAAACATAAAAAGAAAAATAAGAATAATTCTATAATCTTTTTGTAAACAATTTTAAATTACTTAAAATAATTAAAGACGAATTGAAGCAAATTAAAAGGGAAATAAAAAAAT
>NW_008578179.1:0-391 GCF_000257125.1 Entamoeba nuttalli P19
ATTTTCATCACTACTCAATGCGTTTATTGTGTTTTATTATTTCTTTTTTAAACTGATCACAAACGATATTGACTGTTTCGAAAGTATTTTATCATTTTTATTATCAAATTCAAAACATAAATCATTTATATTGTTTGATTAACTTTCAATTATCTAGTACTAAACCAGAAGCTTCTTTATCAATACCACCCCAAAAACTTGAGTAGAGAATTAAAAATACCAGGACCAGGTTCAGGGTGAAGGACGACAGTATCAACAGAAGCAACACCATCTAGTGTAATAGCTTTTATCACTTTGATTATACCCCATTCTATCGATTCAAAAAGAGTTTTGTCTTTTGTTTTAATTCTAGTACCTATCCATTTCCATTCACCTTTTATTTCTTTTCCAT
>NW_008578179.1:401-799 GCF_000257125.1 Entamoeba nuttalli P19
TTTTATTGCTTCGTCGATATATAATTTTCTCATATGTTATTCTAAATATTCCATCTTTTAATATTTTACCTTTTTCATATTTTTCTTCATATCGAATTTCTTTGTATTCGCTGATTAGTTTCTTAATTTTTTCTTCATCAATTAATTCTAATCCTCTTCCCCATTCAATTAATCTTTCTATTTCATATTCTGATCTGCTATTATCACATCTTTCATCTGGTTGTGAATCTACAAAATACATTGGTATATCAAGATATTCGTTTGTTTTATTTATTTGATTTATAAATTCAGTCAACTTTTCTTTGAATTTTTCTTTTTCAATTTTCTTTTTTTTAATTTCATCTTTTGAGAAATGGTTAAAGCATTTCGTCCAAACAATACAAACACGTTTCCAAATG
>NW_008578180.1:0-4481 GCF_000257125.1 Entamoeba nuttalli P19
ATTTTATATTTATTTATTAAAATTAAATAAAATAAAAACAAACAATTATTCCTTTCATTTTTGCTCCTCGTTTCATTAATTGTTGATGAATTTCAATAAAAAAATTTTGATACGACACATTAATAACAGATGAAAGAATAGTTGAATATGGTGAATATTTAGAAACATTATCTAATTTCCAATAATAATCTCTTTCAACACAAAAATCAATAAGTTCTGGAATTTTATTACATGCATTATAAAAAGAAAGTAAAACCATTGTATTTCTTGTTTTTTCTTGTTCACCTAAATTTGGTCTAAGAATGTAGTTAAGTACTGCACTTGTTATTTCTGGACTTAATGACGTCAGACTCTATAATAATAAACTTTTTGTTTTTTTATTAATTCTTTCTTTTTTATTTATAACAAACTTCGACCCAAACATCTTCTAAATCTAATTCATCATTCTCTGAAATTGACATTGATATTGATGAATCCATTTTACTTGATGATTTATGACTACTTTTACTTTGTTTACGTATTCTTAATCTAGGTGTTTGTGTTTTTTTAATAAGGTTTTTCATATTGAAGTTAGTTAAGTTCTTTTCTTTTTAAATAGCATAAAGTTTGTTAATCAATCGAAGGAATAATAAATATTTTTTTTTCGCAAATATCCAAGAGGAAGAAATAGTTTTTTTTTTATAACTATTATTTTTGTTATTATTCTTTCTTTTTGTTTTTTTTTTGATATAAGAATTGTATTATTTTTAAAGAAAAACTAAATAGAAATTATTTTTTAATTTCATAAATTAAATTATTTTTATTTAACACTTTGAAACTAAAAAATATCAAATTTAAAAAGAAATGATAACTTTTAGTATTTTATATTTCTATTTTGTTATTACAAAAGCATCTTATTCTCTTACAGATACAACCATTGAAGCTCATTTAACATATTCTAATCCTAATGATTTTCAATATGATTTTAATGTGAATACAGCTTGTTGCTTAGTTTCAAGAACTACACCTGAATGTTCAGTTTATCCAAGTGAATCAGTACCTGATATAACAAGAACAATAACATATGATTATAAAAACAGTATTCTTCGTTTTTCAAATGATTTACCACAAGGAGTATATGAAGTATGGATTTATCAACATAAAGGAGCACCTTTATATGGAGGATTACCAATAGTTGAAGTATCATTTTATACAAGTCATGGATTAACACATCAAAAGTATATTATTAATAATGTTTGTTTTCTTTTAATTAAATGAAAGTATTCATTTTATTCATTTTCTTATAGATCGCTGATACAAATAATAAAAAATATGTTTGGTGGAACGTCTTTACTATTAGAAAAAATTCTACTGGAATTTTACTTAGAGATTTTGATGTTTCTCGTGTTTCTAAAGAAATATTTATTAGTCCACCATCATCATTAATTCCTGTTCAATGTGATAAAACAGATCGTGATATAAATGGAGTACAACCATTAATTATTGTTATACTATCTTTTATTTTGTTATTAATAGTATAAAATAAATAAAAATAAAAATTAGTTATATATCACAATTAATTTAATTCATTTATTATGTTATTCACTATATCTAAATGTTCTGAACTTTGTGAAGTTATTCTTCTTGTTCTTCTCATATTTATTGGTTCATTAAATAATTTACTTTGTAATTGTAATAATTGAGATGTAAATCCATCATTAATATTTGTTTCATAATGTCTTAGTTCAAATAATTCTAATACATCATTTAATTTAATTTTATATTTTTTCATTATAAATGCTGTAACTATTGTTGCTGAACGACTTCTTCCTAATAAACAATGAACAAGTACTTTTTGTTTAAGTTCAATTGCTTTTTCAATAAATTCAAATGATTGATTAAAGAATTTTGAAATATCTTCATCGTCTGCATCATTTATTGCAATTCTTAAATATTCCTTTTCTGTAATTCCTGGAAAGTCATTTAAATTAAAATCAGGATTTTCTTTACTATTATAAAAACACATAACATCAGGTGTACAATTGACAATATAATTAATCCCAACTTCTTCTAACCATTCAATATTTGCTCCTGCTGCTGCTGACCCTAAATATACATTTTTACATATTTCAATTCCAAAATCATTTTCATTATATGTTATGTTTCTATATCGTCTCTCATTTTCTTCTTCTTCTTCTAAACTTCTTTCATTTTCTTTTCTTTTTTTCTTTTTTATTTCTCTGTTTTCTTTCATTTTTCTTATTTGTTCTTCTTTAGCTGCATTTAATTTTTTTAATTGTTCTGCCATTTGTTGTTTAATTCGTTCTCTTCTTTCTATTGCAGCTGGTGACATATCAGTAGTAATTCTAAAAAATCTATCAAGTCCCATTCCTTTTTTAACTTCAACCTTCTTCTTCTTTTGTTGTCTCGGCTTCTTTTCTTCTATATTTTTATTTTCATTAATTTGTGTTGTTGCCTTAAAGAATTGAAGGATAGTAGACTGTTTGCTCATTCCCCTTTAAAAAATGTTAATCAGTTTTTTTTTTTAATTATTTTCTTTTATTTTTATTTTTTTTTTTTAAAGTAAAATCCCGAAAAAATTGATGAATAAAATTCATTTAAAAAAGAATGCAACAACATGAATCTGTTGAATATTCAAATTCCATTGGCTCTTCATTTCTTTCTCTTCCTAATAATGATCCTGACTCTTCATCTCTTTCAATATTTGAATTTTCTTCGTCTAAAATAAATGGTCGATATTGTTTATTTCTATCATTAGTATGTTGTGTGTTATCTAAAGTAAGTGTATGTTTTGCGTTTTTCGTTAAACCAGCACACTGCTGTCTATAATCATTAGTCTTCATTTTATATTTAAATATAATGAATAACAAACAAGAATTCTTTAGAAAATTCAATTCTACAAACATCATCAACAAAAGAAAAGAATTTATTAGTTAAATCATCCCAATTACTTCCTGTAACTTTAAAGAATTGAATTTCTTTTTGTTTAGAAATATAATTCAATAAATTTTCAGTGTCTTGATCTTTTATAATTTGTTCAGTATCATTATATTGACATCCTACAATAAAATAATGATTTGATTGTAAATTAGAATATCTTTGTGTTTCTTGATACCAATTTACTACATTTTTGAATGATTCTTTATCATCATATCTAAATACAATAATTGATATTAATGTATTAAAGTATGGAGTATATGATTTCCCAGAAGGAATATTATGATTATAAACATCCATTCTAAGTCTAATTGTCATATTTTCTTTTTGAATTAGATGTTGTGGCTATTTTGTTATTTCTTTTCTTTTTCTTCATTTTTCAAATAAAAAAGAATTATCCAAACATATTCATAAATATCATCTCCAATAGCTTCTGGTAATCCAAGAATATGTTGAGTAATACGATGACATGAATTTGATACACTTTCATCTCCTAAAACAATTGCTTTTAATAAAATAACCAATTCATCTTCATTTCTAGAAGCTAATTTTAATTTTCTATTCATTGAAGAAGAAATGGTTGATGTTACTTGTGGTGCTATTATTTTTTTTTGAACGATTGTTCGTTTTTGTTTCACACTTTTAATCTCGTTTAACTTTTCATCTGAAAATAATAATTCTCTTATTTTAACAACTGTACTGAAAAATACTTTCCTAAATTCATCAGTACCACTTGGGTAATAATAAAAAAACTTTGAATTCGGAATACTTGATATCGCCATCTACATAATTAATCATTCTATTTCTTTTATTCTTATAAATTAAAACAAAACTTGAATATTTTCTGGTAAATTTTGATGATATGTTTCATCTGGAAACATTCCAACAATGATTGTTTGAAGAATATCATAAGACCCACAATATCTTGATACTTCTCCATGCCAATTTTTTATATTTTTATACGAGTCATCTTGAGAATTAAACACTACAACAGCAATAGTAACATTTTTAAATGGAAAATAACTACTATTTCTATTAACAAAATTATCATAATTTTCCAGAGTAACTCTTCCAATCTTTCCTTTAATATTTAATACAAGAGCTAACTTAATACTTAATACTTTTATTCTTTTATCTATCTAAAAATATAAATAAAACAAACATTTTGTGATAAATCTTCTGGCATTTTTTGTTGTTTGTTATTCTATAAATGGTAAATTATATTTTATATTTTTCGTTAACTCATAAAAATCAAACAAAACAATTCCACATCAATTCTTTTCTATCTTCAATTGTTGATGAATCTCCGATAAAACAACTTTTAATGGTATATAATATATCTTTCTCTGAAATAATTTGTTTAATTTCAGTATATTCCACTGACATTAATAAAATTTGATTTTTAAGTTCTGATTTTTCATGGTAGTTAAAAGATTTTTTCTCATTCTTTTTGTTTTATGAAATGTTTCAGATTCAATCTTCTTATATAAAAAGAAACTATGTGAAGAATTGTATTACTCAATAAATGAAGAAGATCCATCGAC
>NW_008578181.1:0-231 GCF_000257125.1 Entamoeba nuttalli P19
AAAGATAAAATGAAGTATAGAAGATAATGTTGAATTTATGGTATTGTTAAAAACAATAAATACAAATAAAATTTGAAATATTAGAATGAAATTCAAAATGATAAATATAATTCATAAAATTAAAGTTTTAAAGAAATGGCAGAGCATATTGTTATTATTATTTGGTGTTAATAAGATGAACAAATTAAATGTTAAAGACATACATATCTTGTTATAGACAAGACAAAAAAA
>NW_008578182.1:0-221 GCF_000257125.1 Entamoeba nuttalli P19
TCTCTTTATTCATTTCTTTTGTTTATATTCCTTATTTCTTTCTTCTTTTTTCTTTAGTCATTGATTTAACTTTCTCCTTTTTATTTTCTTTCAATATACTTCTTATTCTATATTATCTTTTTCTTTCTTTTTTATTTACTCTTCTTATTCTCTTCATTTCACTTCTTATTTTCTTTTCTTTCTTATTATTATTTATGTTTCTTATTGTTATTGTCTTTATT
>NW_008578183.1:0-24535 GCF_000257125.1 Entamoeba nuttalli P19
TCAAACATACTCCGTAGAGCTGATTGAAGACGAAGACTCATTGATGTGATTATTCTACCCTGATGCAGGAAGAATAGAAGCTATTTCTATTAACACTTAATTAATTGCTTTTTATTATTTGTTTTTTCGTTGTCATATTATCGTTACAGTGATAATTATATATTCATTTATCATAAAATAAGAAAGGAAAGAATGATGAGTTTTAATATACAATAAATTAAAATAACGATGAGATAGGTAATTAAATGAGGAATAATTAAGTTGATAGTGTTCGAAAAGGTATTAATATAAAAGAAATACAGGAATGAATATAAAGTCATGATACTCAACAATGAAAAGCCAAAGAATAATTGAATAGTTGATGAGTAACACTCTTAACACACCAGAATCTGACTAATCTCTGATGAGCAAAGAAAGATAGAAAATAAAAGTAATAGCACTTAATTAACTACTATTTATTTATTGATTGGTTTAATGTTGCTATACTTAGTTACCACATTATTTTATTCACAGTGATGATATTCCATAATGTTATGATGACACAGTATTTAACTAGTCTAGCAATAACAATAATAGAAATGTTTTTTTCTTTTTTGAAACTCCATGTAATAATAACTTTTTGAATTATTTTTTATTACAGCAAATAATTTTAAATAATTATGATAATAATAATTCAATAATTAAAATATAAAGTTTGTTTAATACATTATTATTTTGGTTATTGAATTTAAAAATAAATATTTTCAAAAAAAAAGAAATAAAAAAGAAGTATTAAAAATACACTCAAACGCTATTATTATAAATAACTCCTTCTTGTAATAATTATTAAGTTGAAGTAAAAAACAACGATGAATGAACAAAAACGATTTGAAAAATAAATAATGAAAGAAAATTGTTTTAAAGGAAAACACATTTCTTTTTTTCACTCTTTTCTTTCTTACCTCCTTTTTTCTGACTTTTCTTATCATTACCCTTATCAGTTGGTGCAATAAATTTCTCATATAATTCTTTTAAAAGAGTATCATATACTTCAGTACATCCTTCCCCTGTTTTATTAGATACTTCAAAATATTCACAATTTAATCCTTTGGCAACTTCTTCTGCTTCTTCTTTGGTAACTTCTCGTTCAAGATCACTCTTAACTCCAACAACACCTTTTACATAACCATTATCAACATATCTATCACCATATGATAACCAATTTTTACAATTTTGAAGTGAGTCTTTGTTACTAAGATCAAATAATGCAATAATACAATTAGCATGGTTATAAAAAGATGCAGTAGTTCCAGTTCCATCATCTAATGGATCCATTAAATTTAATGTAATTTTTTTACCTTCATAAGTAATATCTTTAGTAATCTAAACAAAATTAATTTCTAATTACTTTTTTATAACGTGTTAATAATAACTATTATCATCTATCTTATTTCCTTATTAAATAATAATTAGTGTTATTTTAACAAACTAAATTCTCTGGAAAAGGTTCAACCTCTTCTTTAAATTCTTCTCCAATAAACCTACGGGTAAGAGATGTTTTACCACATTTTTCATCTCCAACTATACATATTTTCAATGTAAGTTCTACTTCCATTTATATTAAACCTATATTTTTAAGTTCTTTCTTTATTTTTTTTTTGGTATTTCTACCTTTTTATTTCTTTTTTTTGTATCATTTTATTAATAATTTATTATTTTATCATTTTTTTTTTGTATTTTCGTCTTATACTTGTTTTTGTTTTTATTTTTCTTCTTATATTCTTTTAATAGAATTAAATCCCGAAAGATGACGTTTAATTACTCAGTTCTAATTGTGATGTATCGTAAATTTTTATTAATCACTTTATTTTAAGACTACACTATTCTTTATTTAGATATATTTTGAAACTTTCCAAATTTCATGAAATGAGTGAGAAAAAATTAATTGATAGGATGTAAAACAACAATTCGTTAAGTGTTTCTATCAGACATTTTTGTTTCTTTTGTGTCATTCATACCTTCACAATAAAGTAAAAAAAAAAAATAACATAAGCAAGAGTCATGTTGTTATAAAAAAAGGAACTGAAAAAAGATTAAAATTAATAAAAAGAAAACAGGTAATGGGTAAATATCAGGTTCTTGTTCTTTTTGGTCCAAGTGGAGCAGGTAAATCAACAATAATGCATCACCTTATGGAAAAATTTCCTGGGAAATTTTCATTTAGTATTTCACACACAACAAGAAAACCAAGAGGTAAAGAACAAAATGGCGTTGATTATTACTTTATTGAAGAAGAAGAAATGAAGAAAATGATTGAAGAAGATAAATTTATTGAACATGCCCATGTTCATACAGCCTTCTATGGTACTTCAAAAATGGAAATTGAACGCATTGCTAATAATAATCAAATTGCAATTCTTGATATTGATCTTCAAGGAAGTAGACAAATTAGAGGTAAAGTTGCAGCATTCTTTTTGTTTATTGCACCTCCTTCAATGGAAATTTTAGAACAACGTTTACGTTCAAGAGGTACAGAAACAGAAGAACAAGTTCAAGTTCGTTTAAAGAATGCACTTATTGAAATGGAAGGAGAAAAAGAAGCAGATGCAGTAGTTGTGAATAATGTATTCACAGAAGGATATGGTAAGATAGATGAACTTATAGAAAAGAATTTGTTTTAAATAACAATCTATGATTTTAAGGTTGAGATGTTTTTTTTTTTGATGTTTAAATGAAAAGGTGAGGAATAAGAGATAGAATGGAAAACTAGAAAATTGAAACGGATCTGTTAAACAAAAAGAATTAAGACATGACATCGTTACTTGATAAAGGAAAGGAATTTTCTAAGAAAGCAATGGAGGAAGATGAAAAAGGAAATTCTAAAGAAGCATTAGAATATTATAAGAAGGCTATTGACTGTTTGGTTGCACATAAAAAAACTGAAAAAAATGAAAAAGTTGTTAATATCATTAATAAACGAGTGAAAGAATATGTTGAACGGGCAGAATATTTAAAAAGAATGATAAGTGGAGAAAGAGTTAAATCAGATGACCCAGATAAAGAAGAAGACGCAGAAAATAAAGCTCGTAGTAATGCTGTTGGGAATGCTGTATTAAAAGAAAAACCGAATGTACATTGGGAAGATGTTATTGGTTTAGAAAAAGCAAAAGAAGCTTTACAAGAAGCAGTTATTTTACCTATTAAATTTCCACAATTATTTACTGATAAAAGAAAACCATGGACTGGGATTTTGTTGTTTGGACCACCTGGTACAGGTAAGTCATTTTTAGCAAAGGCAGTTGCTACTGAAGCTGATTCTACATTTTATTCAGTTTCTGCATCATCATTACTTAGTAAATATTTAGGTGAATCAGAAAAAATGGTTAAAGAATTATTTGAAACAGCTAGAAAAAATAAGCCAAGTATTATATTTGTTGATGAAGTTGATTCGTTATGTAGTTCTCGTGGAGATGGAGAGACTGAAGCAAGTAGACGTGTTAAAACTGAATTCTTAGTTCAAATGAATGGTGTAGGTAATTCTATGGAAGGGGTATTAATGCTCGGAGCAACAAATATTCCATGGCAATTGGATACTGCTATTAGAAGACGTTTTGAAAAAAGGATTTATATTGGACTTCCTGATGCATCAGCACGTGCTAAAATGATTAAATGGAATTTAGGTAAATTACCTAATCAATTAACTGACAACGATTTTAAAATACTTGGAGAACAAACTGATTTATTTTCTGGAAGTGATATTGCTACTCTTTGTAAAGATGCTATTTACCAACCTGTACGTACGTTACAAGCTGCTACTCACTTTAAATATGTAACTGGACCATCTCCAATCACTGGAGAAATACAAAATGATTTAGTTACACCATGTAGTCCTGGAGATAAAGGTGCTATGGAAATGAATTGGAAACAAATTGAAGGAAGTAAATTAGTTGTTCCACCAGTAACAATGATGGACTTTATGAAATCAATCAAAAACTCACGATCAAGTATTTCTGTAGAGGATGTTAATAGACATCGTGAATGGGCTGAACAATTTGGACAAGATGGATAATTTTTGAATTATTGATTACAGTCTTTTCTTTCGTTTGATTCTTATTTAGGAAATACAAAAATTTAAATTTAGTTAAATAATAAATTAGTGTTGATGTTTTGGCGGTCGTGGATTAATTACATTGTTCAAGAATGTTGAACAAAATGGATATAAAATACTTATTGATATTCCAAATGATAAAAATGTACATACTCCTATAATTGGTCCAAATAATATTCCTGTGATTAAAGAGGTAATAAAGGCTATGCATAATAAAACAATCATTACAATAAGTTTTACATTCATTGTAATACAGATTGATTTTTAAGTTCTTTTTTAGTTGTATTTATTTTTTTGTGTGTTTTATTTACTATTACATTTATGTAATGATTATTATTGATAATAACGTCTTCTCAATTTCAAATAACTCCTTGTTTAACTGTTTTATTTGTTGATTCATAAAGATAAATGACTTAAAAAACTAAGAACTTTCTTTAAATAAATAAGAATCTTCCAATTGGTTTATATAATGAAAGTACTGAGAATTATGTTAATGTGAATCAAAAAATAGTATTTCATTAGTCTTTTTAGTTATATAAATTATTTTCTAAATATTTTTCTATAGAACTTTTTTAAGTACCTTCCATTAATATTAATAATGATATTTAATTGTTGTTATTGTATATATAGAATAGAAGTTCAATTTATGATTAAATAATTTATGTATATTTTAATTTGTTGAATATCCTTTTTGTTTTGTATTTAAGTATTATTAATAAATTATTGAATAACAATAATAATATGAATAAGTTTTAACATCTTCTTAAAGACTTATATAATTACAAGAGATTTTTATTTTAAACTCTATTTATTTGTTTTAACTTTATCATTACTTCAAATAATCAAGTAATGGAATTATATATATCACCTAGTTATTAATTCATAATACTAGACTCTGTTATTGAGTATAAACAAAGAAGCATTTCAGTAGTAAAACAAATAAATTTTTTTATTTTATTCATAAATTAATCGTTATAATTCACTTACTACTAATACTTCCAATTTCATTTAAAAATTAATGAATTTTTCATTTATATGATGATAATAATTGTAAACAAAAATATGAATCATAAAAAATTTAAGACATAAAAATATTACCTTTTTGGATTATTAAAAATGTATTTATTTCGTTTTTAATTCAAAAAAAGAGTTAAATTCTCATAAAAAAAAAAAGAAAAATAAAGACAAAGCTTGAACGGTATTTATTGAATGAAAAACAAAAAGACACAATAAGGTTAAACTTAAAATTTTCATAAGTATGAATGAATTTAAAAATATATAGAAATGATAATAATTAATAGCTATCATTTAAGGCTAATAATTTATTAGAAAGAAAAACAAAAAATAATTAAAAAAAGAAGTGAAAACCCATTTACAAATTATTGATGAGATTCAAATTACTCTTCCAAATCACAAGAAGAACATCTCTC
Source organism: Entamoeba nuttalli P19 (assembly GCF_000257125.1). NCBI lineage: Eukaryota > Evosea > Mastigamoebida > Endamoebidae > Entamoeba > Entamoeba nuttalli. The sequence continues at coordinate 5,518 of NW_008578183.1, forward strand.
AAGTGAAATAGAACTTATAGTTCTATAAATATTTCTAACAACTTGAAGAGCATTATTTTCAAAAATTTTATGAAAAATATTATATCTTTGAAAATTTTCAAATTGAAATAAAATAGAAACTTTTGGAATAGTTTTTGGAATTTTTAACAATTTTGGAATATCTTTTGGTATTTGTTTATCTGCATTCATTGTAATATTTAGAGAAGTAATAGACGAAGGTAAAGTAACTGCATCAACACGTCTACAATTCAAAATAGACAATTGTTTTAATAAAGGAGGGACAGGATATCTAAATATATATTTACCAAATATTTCTATAAAAAAGTCATCAATAACAACAACTTTTTCAATAAAAATACTAAGACAAGTAATTGAAGTACATAAACTTATATTTGCAATACATTTAATTGAAAGATTTTGTAAAGTATGTGGAATATTCATTGAACTATTTAACTTATTAATTGAAAGACTTTGAAGTGTTTTATTTATTTTAAAATTTTTTGTATAAGAAGACAAGTTTAATACCTGTAAATTAGAAGGACATTCGAAACAAGTTTCTGAATGACTTATTGTTAATGATGTAAGTGATAATGGAAATTTTAAATGTGTTTTAAGTATTCCTAATGATAATGAATGAAGATGAGTTAATGTTGAAAGGTTTGGAAGGTTTGGAGTAATAAAATCTGATGGGAAAGTAAGTTCAATTAAAGAAGGAGATAAACCAATAGTAGGAATAGTTGGAGTAGGTGTTTTTATTGTTAAGGAAGTTAAAGAATTGAAAGGATAATAAGAAGCAATTAAAAATCCTTTATAATCCATTGGATAATAATATTGTTGAAAGGAAGATGCATTTTCTGTTAAATAACTATCATAAAAGTATGAAGAAATTGAATTCAAAAAAACAAATATCGAAGAATCAACAACTGAAAAAGGACAAAATGAATAAAAGAAATGTTTTACAGATGATGGAACTTTATTTCTAAGAGATTCAATAAATTCAAAATCTTCAATTGATTCATAATTAATATTTACATCAATACTTAATTCTATTAATTGTTTAATATATTTTTCTATATCAATAGTATCACTACCATAATCCAGACAAATTGTTATTTGTTTTAAATGAGGAAAAAATGATATATGGTTAATAATATATTTTAAGTCACATGTTGAGCTATTAATTAATGTTATTCGTTGAAGTTTATCCATTTGATTTTGAATTTTTTTAATATCTCCTTTATAATTAATTAAACGGGGATATAGAAAAGTCATATCATTAAATTGACTTAAGTCATCATCAATTCGGTATTGAATAAAAATTTGTTCAATACCTTTTAATGTTGATTCTATATAACCTAAATCATGATATTGAACTTGTACTGTTTGTATCATAGGAAAATAAAATAAAATTTTTAATAATTTAATATCACTTTCACAATTTATTAATGATGTAAAGTATGGATTAATAAATAATGTTTTAATTATTTGATTTGCCTTTTTATTAATACGAATAAAAGTTGAAATATCATGAAAAGTAGGTAAGTATAAAACAATATTCTTCAAAAATACGTCTTCTAAAATAACCATATCAAATAATCATTTTCATATTCTTATCATCTTTTTTTTTTTATTTTTTTATTAAATAACAATTGTGATGGTATAATAATTTATTGTTTTTATCTTTATTATTGAATGTGAAAATGTTTTAAAAAAATTAATTTTATAATAACATAAATAAATAAAAAAAATAAAAATCTGAAAAAAAACTTAAAAAAAAATAGTTGTAGATTTGACAAATGGAAATGGTTAAATCATTTCTTCAGTCAACAGCTGTGAGAGGATTGTATGTTCTTATTTGTGTAGTTATCGCAGTATTAATTAGACTTTATTCTGTATTAAGATATGAAAGTGTTATTCATGAATTTGATCCATATTTCAATTATCGAGCCAGTAAATATTTATTAGCAAATGGATTAGATGCATTTAATAATTGGTTTGATGAAACTGCTTGGTATCCTTTAGGACGTATTGTAGGTGTTACTGTTTATCCTGGATTAATGTATACCTCAGTATTTTTCTTTAGGGTACTTGAATTTTTACACTTATCAGTTGATATAAAAGAGATTTGTGTATTTATGGGACCATTTTTTTCTGGACTTACTGTCCTTGTAGGTTATAGAATGACTACTGAAATTGCTTCACAAAAAGCTGCATTAATTGCTGCATTATTAATTGCTATTATTCCCGGTTATATCAGTCGTTCAGTTGCAGGAAGTTATGATAATGAATGCATTTCTATTTTTGCTTTATTATTAACATTTTATCTTTGGATTCGAGCAGTTAAAAGTGGAAGTCCAATTAAAGCAGCTTTATGTGCACTTGCATATTATTATATGGCACTTTCATGGGGTGCTTATGTGTTTATAATTAACTTAATTCCATTACATGCATTCTTATTATTAGTCTTTGGAAGATTTAGTAATAGATTATATACTGCATATACAACATTTTATGTTATTGGTATTTTATTATCAATGCAAGTTTCTTTTATTGGACTCCAACCTATTCGTTCATCTGAACATATGGCATCAATGTTTGTATTTATATTTATTCAAATATATGTTTTCTTTAGCTGGATTAAATCAAAATTATCTGAACAACAATTTAAAAAATTTTATATTAAATGTATTATGACAAGTATTATAACTGGTATTCTTATTATTACAGTGTTAACTCTTACTGGTAAGATTTCTCCTTGGACTGGTAGATTTTATGCTCTTCTTGATCCTACTTATGCTAAAGAACATATTCCAATTATTGCATCTGTTTCAGAACATCAACCAACGTCATGGGGAACATTTTTCTTTGATCTTCATATAGTTTGCTTCTTTATTCCATTAGGAATTTACTTTATGTTAAAGAATATAACAGATGAAAATATTTTCACTATTTTATTTGTAATGACAACAGTTTATTTCTCTGGAGTTATGTCTCGTTTAATTTTGATATTATCTACTGGTGCTTGTATTGTTGCATCTATTGGTATTAGTGAAATGTATAGTTCTGTTGTTAAAGTGATTTTTAAAGAAGAAAGTCAAGAACAAACTAAAAAAGTATCAAGTAAAAAGAAACAAACAAGTAGTTCTAATTATTCTTTAATGCAAAATGTAGGAATTTTCATTTTTATGGTTTTATCATTATGTCTATTATCATATGTTAATCATTGTTTATTTGTTGGAAGAGAAAGTTATTCTAGTCCATCAATTGTAATGAAAGTGCCTACAGGAGATAATTCCTTTATAGTTTTTGATGATCTGAGAGATTCTTATAGATGGTTAAATCAAAATACTCCTAAAGACTCTAAAATTATGAGTTGGTGGGATTATGGATATCAACTTGCTGCTGTTGCCAATAGAACTACTATTGTAGATAACAATACATGGAATAATTCACATATTGCACTTGTTGGAGGTGCATTTGCAAAATCAGAAAAAGAAAGTTATAAAATTTTGAAAGAACTTGATGTTGATTATGTTCTTGTAATATTTGGTGGTGTTATTGGATTTAGTGGAGATGATATTAATAAATTCCTTTGGATGGTTAGAATTGGTGGAACAATTGATCCAACTATTAAAGAAAGTGATTATTATTCTAAAACAAGTCATGAATTAGAAGTTGGGGCAAATGTTACATCAACGATGAAAAACTCTTTAATGTACAAATTATGTTATTACCGATTTGGTGAATTAATGACAGAAAGAAATAAACCAACTGGATTTGATAGAGTAAGAAATAAAGAAATCGGTTATAAAGACATCGAATTAGACCATTTAGAAGAGGTATTTACCTCAGTTCATTGGATGGTAAGAATCTATAAAGTAAAGAAAGATAACAATAGAATTTATGATATAGATTCATTACGCCATTAATTACAAATGATTCTTTTATTTCACATATTTTTTTACTTATTTCTTTTCTTTCATTTAACTGTAATTCAATCTCTTTGTATTAATTCAATAAACTAATACAAAATTCTCTTCCTTTGGATTGATAATTTCTTTTACTACAATATCTGTTTCTTATCATAACTCTCTATTTTGAACTTCTTAATATTGTGACTTTGGTTGTTTAAAACTCTAGGTTTATTTCAAAAAGAATTAAGTCATGAAAACGTCAAATGTCCTTTGTTTCTTCGTTATTTTTTAATTAAAGAACTACTTTATTAGTTGTAAATCCTTTTGTCGTTAAAACTTTTTTCTAACAACTTCTTCCTCACTCTTTTTTCTATTGTTTAACTAAATTGTAGCCTCTAAAATAAAATTTGTTTTTATTTTCACATTTATTATGTTTTATATAACACAATAATTGATTATGTGACAAAATAAAGTTTTTAAAAACAAGATTCAATCAAACAAAAATGTTTTTATTAACATAGAAAAACTTAAAAAATGAAAAACTACAAATAGAATAATGGAAGAGACTGACCCGAAAGCTCAACAAGCTGTTCTTCCACCAACAGAGATTAATGAAGGAGTAGCAAAGATACGTGATGAAATAGCAGATTTGGTTTCTGAAAAGTTTGATGAATTTATTAAACAGTATCAAATGAGTAAATATGAAACTGAAATTCATTTACTAATTGAAAATGAACGGACAACACTATTTATTGATTTTAATGACCTTCAAAAATTTGATGAAGATGTATCTGGTGCTCTTCAAAATCAATACTATCGTTTTGAAAAGGTATTAGTTGCTGTTGCTGCAAGCATTGGTAATAAATACTATCTTCAAATAAATGGTATTTTCCCGTTAAAAGATACTATTGATGCAATTGGATTTTATAATTTACCTAACTCAGTTACTGTTAGAAAACTTCATTCAAATCTTGTAGGGTGTTTAACCTCTTTTTATGGAACAATTACTCGTTCTTCTGAAGTTCGTCCTGAACTAATCGAAGGTGTTTTTAAATGTTTAGACTGTGGATGGGAATCACCACCTATTCCTCAACAATTTAAATATACCCAACCAATGCGTTGTTTAGGATCTGGTTGTACAAATACATCTCGATTCCAGTTACTTCTTGACAAATCAACATTTACAGATTGGCAGAAGGTTAAAGTTCAAGAATGTTCAAATGAAATTCCAAGTGGTTGCTTACCTCGATCAATTGATGTAATTTTAAGAGGAGAAAATGTAGAACAAGTACGACCTGGTCAAACGTGTACATTTATAGGAATATTAATTGCTGCACCTGATACAACAAGACTTTCAGTTGGTAGAAATGTTACCGCAGTTCAAGAAAAAGAAAAAAAACGACCAGGAGAATTAGAACAAGGAATTAAAGGATTAAATGATTTAGGTGTAAGAGAGTTAGTATATAAACTATCTTTTATTTGTAATTGTATACAACAAAGTGAAAAATCTGTTAATAACGAAATTGATAAACCATTAACAAAAGAAGAATTAGAAAAAGTAAAAGAAATTAGTTCACATCCTGATGTTTTTCAAATGTTTATCAATTCATTTGCCCCAAATATTTTTGGACATGAAAATATAAAAAAAGGTATTTTATTATTATTATTTGGTGGTGTTCATAAAACAACAAAAGAAGGAATTGCATTGAGAGGAGATATTAATATTTGTGTTATTGGAGATCCATCAACTGCAAAGTCTCAATTCTTAAAATGTGTGTCTACAATTCATCCTCGTTGTATATATACTTCTGGAAAGGCAAGTAGTGCAGCTGGTTTAACAGCCGCGGTATTAAAAGATCCAGAAACAGGTGATTTCAACATTGAAGCTGGAGCAATGATGTTGGCTGATAATGGAGTTTGTTGTATTGATGAATTTGATAAAATGGATTATTTCAATCAAGTTGCATTGCATGAAGCTATGGAACAACAAACAATTTCAATTGCAAAAGGAGGTTTACATGCTACACTTAATGCTCGTGCTGCTGTTCTTGCAGCAGCAAATCCATTAAAAGGGAGATATGATTCTAACAGATCGTTAAAATCAAATTTAAATATTGGAGATGCATTAATGTCTCGTTTTGATTTATTCTTTGTTGTGTTAGATGAACCAAATGAAGAAAGTGATAGAAGAATTGCAGAGCATATTGTTAGTGTCCATCAATTTAAATCTGCTGCATTACATCCTCCTGTTTCTAGTAATGACCTGAAGTTATACATTCGACACGCCAAAACAATTACACCCCAATTAACACAAGAAGCAAAAGAACTTTTAGCAAAAACATTTGCTGATTTACGTAAAAGTGATATGACAGGAAAAGAATCAAATCCATTCCGTATGACGGTTAGGCAATTAGAGTCTATGATTCGTTTAAGTGAAGCATTAGCTCGGTTATACTTGGACAAAGAAGTAAGAGATGATTATGTTAAAGAAGCAAGTAATTTGATAAAACAATCAATTGTATTTGTTGAAGATAAGAATGAAGAAGAACAAGGTACAACAAATGACAATGAAGATGTTATAGATGATATATTACAATGGAAATGATTGAAACTGTAAGAGAAATGGTTATTAAAAAAATTCAATTTTTGATTATTTCCTTACAAATAAAGCAACAAAAAATCCAGTCATATGATCTTCATGTGGATCAACTCGAATACAATTTTCATATGGGTAACTATCATCAATAGCAATACCTCTTCTTTGCCATTGTGGAAAAGCTGGTTCTAATCTAAATGATGGATTTTCATCTAATACAGCTTTCACAACACATTCATTTTCTTCATTATTAACACTGCACGTTGAATATGTAATACGTTGGACATTCTTAAATTTCATTGCATGAGAAACAATTTTTGTTTGAAATGAACTTAACATTCTTAATCGAGCAGGATCTCTTTTTTCTTTTGTTAATTGTCTCTCAAGAATACCACTCCCTGAACATGATGGATCACATAAAATATGAGTAACATTCTCAAAACGAATATCTTCAATGTCACTTTGAAGAAAATCCCCACAAATAACTTCAATGTTTGTTGCTTGATAATTCTTTACTGTAGTTCTTAATAATTCAGCTCGTTTTATATCTTTATCAAATGCATAAATAATACCTGTGTTATTCATAATTGTTGCTAAATGAGTTGTTTTATTTCCTGGTGCAGCACATGCATCAATACATATACTATTTTCAGGTGGATTTAAAATAAATGCAGGAAAACAACTTGGTTTGTCTTGTGATAATAAAGTGTCAATTGGTAAAGAAAGAGGTGGTGTTAATTTATATAAATTTGGAATAAATTTATCAGGTTCAACCTTATTAGAAATTGATGGAAATACTTTTGTACGTAATGTATTTAATCGGTAGTATTTAAATGTTTCTTGCTCTTTTTGTTTCTTCTCAAGAATAGGTATTTTTTCTTTATTTTTTAAAATAACTGATTTGATAGCCCCTCCTCCACTAATTTTACCATTAGTAATATAATCATTTAACATTACCATTAACATTGTTTTTTGTTTGATTGTTCTAAAGTCTTTGATGTCACAAAGAAGTTTTTCAATGGTTTCCATATTTGCTAATGTTTTTGATACAATTGCTAAAATAATCTTTTTATTTTTTATTTCATTATTTTGGTATATAGATGTTTTAATACTTGCTTTCTTCTTTAATACATTATCAATAACTTTGGCGGCTTGTTTGTATTGAAGTGCCATTTATTTTTTCAATGACTCTTTTCTTTCTTTCAAAAACATTAAAAACCCTATAACAAAAAAACTAAAATGTTTTTTATTAAAATAAAATGTTTTCAATTTAAAATAGCAGTTCTTTCAATACAACTAAATGGAAGTAATGGCTCAGTATCTTTTAACTTAATTGCTAATTCAAAACAATCACAAGCCTTATTTTCGTTTCCAAGTTGTTCGTATAAATTACCCATTAATTCCCATGCGTTATGATCAAATGGTTTTTGTTTTAAATAGCTTTGAATTTCAATAATAAGACATTCTTTATCATTATTATTAAGATTCTCCTTATTTTTCTCTTTCACTAATGCAAATGCTGCATCACAACTTCCTTCAATTTTTGCTTTTTGTAATTCATCAATTTGAATTGTTTCTCCACATAACACTGCTCTCATCATATGGAATTCTGAAGGTAGAACTGGTTCTAATCCAATTCTCCTATCTAAATCATTTGAGTCTTCTAAACATGCAACTTTTTCTCCTTCTTGGATGCACTTCTTAATATCTTCTTTCATATTAAAAGCGTTAAACACTAAAACAGCCTCTTTCCATAAAGCAGCAGGAACATTTCTTCCAAAGATACTATAAACAGATACACGTTCAGTAAATGTTAATTTAGATTGAGCAAATGCTAAAGAAGATACTCTGCTTGCTTGGTCACCAGCAGTGCTTCTTGCAGAACTTCTGGTTGACGAAAGGACATCACTTCCGACTGAAGGAAAAATACTTGGAGCAACATCACATTCATGTGTCTCAGCTTGTTCATTGAAACGTTTAAAGAGGTCAACAAGCATATCTAAATCAGGCTTTATACGTAATTGACAAACCCGTAAGAATAAATCGTTTGGATACTTTCTGATTGCTACTGACAATGTAGAATTTGCTGTTTCTATTTTCTTTAATGAAATTAATAATAAAACAGTTAATTTGTATACATTAAGAGCTGGCATAGGAACTTTTAATAAAGGCAATAACACTTTTAGTGCAATTAATGGTTGTCTAATATCCGCATATAATAATGAAATATGAAATCTGGCTATAGGAGATGTTTCTATTAAAGGAAGTAATAATTGTATTGCTTGCTGTTGGTGATTAGAAGAATTTCTAAGAACAGATAATTGTGAATGAGCAATACCTTGGTAAAAACTTGGGACTTTAGAATTTATTAGTTGTGATGATTGTTGGGTATTTAATAAAGTGTGATATAGTAATGTTTTTGATATTGGTGGTGGTGATGGACGGCTGGTAATATGAGAAATAATTGGTAATGAATGAGAGTCATATTTTGAGTTGATCATTGTATAAGCAAATGATAACCAACGATCATATTCTCCTGACATAGCACTAATCATTCGTTCGTACATTCTTATTAACAAAGTTTCTAAATGAGCATGTTGGTATGCGATAATTGAGAAAACAAAATAAGGGGTTTTAGCTAATTTAGATACATCTTTTCCAACAATCACTTCAATAAGATTTAATGTAAGAAGAATTTCTTCTGTTTTATTTCTCGGGCAGTAACAATTAGTTTCATTCGGTTTTTTCATTACTTCGTATGAGTCTTCAGATATATGGAATGCTAATAATTTACAATGGAAAAATAAAACATTTAACTTATACTGTTCGGTTTTTTTACTAAAATCTGGAGATGTTATTATTGATCTAATCTCATTTAATAAAATCTTTGGTTCAATCTGAATTCGCTGATTCCAGTTATCAGGAATTTGCTCTTCGTTACTCATTTTCTTTTTAAATTTATTAAGTTCTTTTGAAATTTAAAAGATATAATCTAAAAATATATAGTCACTAAAAATTTATATTTTTTATATATGAGAGGATTAATATAATATTTGAAAAGAAAGAAAAAGGCACCGATGACTGTATGAGCATGGAAGTTCACTTTAGTCTCTTCCAGTTCTAATAATAAGAACTACTTATTTGTACTCTTATTATTATGAGGAACCTGTATCTTTCTTTCTCAAATATTTACTCTTTTGTTACTTCTCTTTTTTTGTTAGTAAAAATAATATTTTTGTATTGAGAAAGAAAATACACAAAGACTAAGACATAATAAAAATAATACAATCAATGAATATAACATAACAAATAGAGATACATAATGTTTTTAAATAAGAAGAGGTTATCAAATGATGTGTGTTGAACAAACAGTATTATTGTTTAATTTTTTAAACCCTTAATTAAAAAACAAATTCTATATTTAATAATAAAAAAACTATTTAGGTTTTAAGAAGAAAAATAAAAGGGAGATAGAAATCTAAATAAACATTACCCTAAAATGAGTGGAAGAGGAAGAGGAAGAAATACTGGACGTGGAGGAGCTCCAAGAGGTGGACGTGGAGGATCCAATGGAAGAGGAGGATTTGGTGGTGATAATAAAGGTCCAAGAAGTGCAGGAAGAGGTGCACCAAGAGGTGGACGTGGAGGAGCAAAAGGAGGAGCAAAAGGACGTGGAGGAATTGGATCTAAAGGAGGAGTTCAAATTAGAGAACATTCAAAATTCCCAGGTATTTATATTGCATCAGGTAAAGAAGAACAATTATTAACAATTAACAGAGTTCCAGGAGAATCAGTTTATGGTGAAAAGAGAATTGCTAAAGAAGATGCTGAAGGAAACAAGATTGAATATAGAGTATGGAATCCATATAGATCAAAACTTGGATGCACAATTTTGAAAGGAGTTGATAATATGACTATTTGCCCTGGTGCTAAAGTATTGTACATTGGAGCTGCATCAGGAACAACTGTTTCTCATGTATCAGATATTGTTGGAGATAAAGGTACTGTTTATGCTGTTGAATTTGCCTTTAGACCAGGAAGAGATCTTATTGGTGTTGCAAAGAAGAGACAAAACATTGTTCCAATTATAGAAGATGCTCGTTATCCATTAAAATATAGAATGTTAGTTGATATGGTTGATGTTATCTTTGCTGATGTTGCTCAACCAAATCAAGCTCAAATTATTGGACTTAATGCTAAATATTTCTTGAAAAAAGGTGGATTAATTATTGAATCAATCAAAGCTAATTGTATTGATTCCACTGCACCATCTGATGTTGTTTTCGCTAATGAAGTTGATGAGTTAAGAAAACTTGGATTTAAACCACTTGAACAAGTTTCACTTGAACCATTTGAAAGAAATCATGCTACTGTCATTGCTAGATATGATAATATTAAGAAATGATTGATTGAAACTTTTTCAAATAGGTCTTTTTCTTTTTTAATTGTTTGCTTTGAAATTTTTGTTTGATTAATTCTATGAAATAAATGATAGAGAAAAATAAGTAATAAAAACAATTAAATATATATCAATTAATAATCACAATACGAGCACTTTTATTTATTGGTGTACTATCAAAAAGTGGAGAATAATTTAATGAACATTCTTTCAAAGGAATGTCATTGAGATTAGGGATTGTAAATTTAGAGGAGAAGATAAAGAGCTTTTGTAAGGATGGTGGAAGAATTAGTTCAAATTTTAACGAATTAGTGTTATATACTGAAAGAGAGAGAATAGATGAGTATTGTGAAAGGTCTAACCTTCCTTTAAATACTACTGAAAAAAGTTCAAGAATCTGGAGATTAAGAGGAAGAGTGATTGAATTGAATGGAAGTTGTTTGAGATTAAGATAATGAAGATTTGAATATAAAGAAAGATCTAATGATGTTACTGATGAAATAAAAGATCTTATAGTTAAAGAAGAAACACCACAAAATTTTGGTATATGTTTAACTGTACATTTTAATGTTTGAAGAGAAGACGGGTAAAAATTATCTAACGATGGAGTTATTCCAATGCACTTGATAGACATTTCATGTAAATGAGTTAATCGAGTAAGTGGTTGTGTAAATGTTGTTCCTTGTAATCTTAAATAAGTTAATGTTGTGCATTCATAAATACCATCTACTTCACAATATTTACCACCAAATCGTTTTACTTTACAAAGACCAAAATTTTTTACTTTACCGTTAGTCTTATTTAAGACTAGTTTAGTAATTGTTGTTGGCAATATGATATCACTTGAAAATGAATATAGATGTAATCTTTTTAGATGGATTAATTGTGGAAATATTTGTTGTGATTTCAAAGAAAGAAGTCCTGTTGGTGGGATGAAATAACATTCAGCAGTAGAATGTAAGGATACAACTGAACGACATTGTGAAAAATCCATAACAAATTGATTTGTATTTGTTAAATCACCATCAATAATATTAATTTTAGAAGGATAGTATTGGTTGATGAAGAATTGATCAACTTTGTTATTAATTAATACTCCAATACGCGAATCTCCAATATGTAGTACAACAATCCTTGAATCTATTCCACTATACCAATAATTAAAACATACTGTAACACGATCAAATACTTTTGGTATTTGAACAACCTTAACTAAATATTCTTTGTTAAATAAATGAACAACTGTCTTACCAAAGTTGTACTTATTTGAATTCTGAAGAAAATCAAAGTCTATTGTTGATAACATTGTAATATGAACAAAATCGACTCTCTTTTGTTTATTTTTAAAAAAATCACTAACCTTACCTTGTTTTTGAAGGAATAATCGAACACATCTTAATTGTTTAAATTCACTTAAGTCAATTGGGTTAGTTATACTACGAATAGTAAGTTCAACAACTTTATCTTTTATTGTTTCAATAGCTTCTATTTCTCTATCAGATGAAATTGGTTGAACTAAAATAATACGTTTAACTCCTTGAGGAATAGGAAAATGTGATTTTAACAATTTACGTGGGAGTTGTAATGTTTCGATGTTTGGAAATAAATTCAATTCCTTTTGAAACTCCTTTTCAAAATAAATAAAGTCTTTTGGTCCTATTGGTGGTTTAATTGAAAATAATGGATTTATTCTTAATATTTCTACAGCATCACAACATTTAGAATTAACCATCATTAATTTATAAACTGTTTCCAATGAATCAACAAAGATAAGTACATTTGCTAAATAAACCTTTTCTAATGGAGCCATTTAGTTTTATTTTTTAAGATCTTTTCTGAAAAGTTCAAAAAAAAAACGAAAAGAAATTATTTTAGTAATTCAAAAATTATAAAAATGTATTAAGATTTGATAATACCAATAATCATCTGTTGTTTTAAAAACAAAATATAATAATAAACTATTTCTTGAAATTTTATTTTTTGTTTTATCAGAAATAAAAGTTTTATTTAATATTTATTAATATGTTATTTTTTATAAAGATAACATTGGGTTTAGTTATTAATGAGTTAAAAGTTTTATTAATGAGTAATTGCTATTTTTACAGTTTCTTATAATTCCATTTTTCATTTTAAATCTTCTCTTAATTTAGTTTACTATTTGATGTTTTGGAATTGAAATTATGTTATTTAATTTGAATATCCATAGATTTTTTGGGATATGATTAAATAGTTCTTAGATCTTTAAAAAGGAAAAAGAAAAGAATAATGAAAATTCTAAAAGAACGAACTTGAAATGGTTAATGTTGGTTGTTCTTTTATTTATATCTCTTAGTCTAGCAACTACTTCATCAATTACTATTTCATTGTATCATGTTGGAGAAGACTGGACTATCAAATACGTTTCTGATACAGAAGCAGTTGCAATTGCAACTTATGTAACAAGTAAAGAAGCAAAAGGATATAATGAACTAAGTGTTCATACAAATAAGAAATATAGTGATAAAGAACAAATGTTTGCAACTGGATTTGCAGATGGGTTCTTTTCTGGAAACAATATTAATTTCCATAAAGAGAATATGAATGCATGGTATCTTGATCATTATTTAGGAAAAGCAAAAGATTATCCAAAGTCATTATATAAATATTTACAAGATAATATTGATTATATTAATACTCAAATTAAGGCTAATCCTGAAGATCAATATTGGGTTTCTGTTGATTTAATTATGGAACAAGTTCGTGGTGTTACAGCTGGTCATAATTTTGCTGTTAAGGCATCAGAAAGTATGACTTTTTATGATATGTTCTTCTATGAATCATTTGGGGATCTTTTAGATCTTACAGCAGTACTTCCTGCTGATGATGAAGTTAATGGAATAGAACGTCCAAAATGGTTTATTAAATACGCTAATAATGATATTGATTGGCACTTAAATTGGAAATTAAGAACTAAATGTTCAGGTTTAATTAGATATGTTAAAGAAAGTCATGACATTTATGTATCACAAGTTGCATGGTTTATGTATGGTGCAATGAATCGTGTAATGAAACATTTTGACATTAACTTAAATAATGAATATTTATCAGCAAAGAAAGTATCTTTCTCATCATATCCAGGATTTGTTTTTTCATTTGATGACTTTTATATGACTTCTAATGATCTTGCTATTATTGAAACTACTTTCACTAATTTCAATACTACATTAAATCAATATATTCATTCAAATACACTTCTTGATTGGATTAGAATTGTTCTTGCAGTTAGAGCCTCTAAGAATGGTAAAGAATTCCATGATATTTTTGAAAAACAAAATTCAGGAACATATAATAACCAATGGATTGTTGTTGATTATAAATTGTTTAATAGTGTTGAATCTGGTATTCCAGAAGGAACTTTAACTGTTAGTGAACAAATCCCTGGTTACGTATTCTATAAAGACTTCTCTACTTCATTAGAATCTACTGGTTATTTTGGTTCATTTAATGTACCTGAAATTCAAGAAACTATTGACATGAGTAATACTACTGCTAATGCCCAAGGTAACAAAGCATTCTGGAACTCTCCAACAGAATGTTGTAGAGCAAAAATCTTTGAAAAATATGCACCAAAAGTAATGAATATGAATGATATGAAAAAAATGATGAAATATAATGACTACAAAAATGAACCATTATCAAAAGACCCAACTACTGAACTTCAAGACCCAGGAGCTACAATTGCTGCTCGTTATGACTTAAGACCAAGTGAATTAAAACCATTACCATTTGGTCAAATGGATGCCAAGATTTGTGATAAAAGTGGATTTGAAACTCTTCAATTCCATGTCCAAGCTGGACCAACTCATGACAACCAACCATATCTCGATTTAGAAGTTTATGAAAAACAAGGATGGTTTGTTCCAGACAAAGGAGTTTTAAAGGTTTGGAATTTCGATTGGGAAGAATTTATTCCAAAATAACATGAAAATCCAATTTTTTTTAAATAATTTTGTTTTATTTTTATTTCTTGTTTTTTAATATTCATTTCTTCTTATTCTTTATTTCTTTATTTTTCATTGTTGGAATTTTTATATTCAATATTGTTTCTTATCAATACTTTTTCTTTCTCTATTTCTTTCAATATAATTTTCTTCATTATATTGTTATTTTATTATTTGGAATTGTTGTTGTTCTTGTTGTGTATTATTTTTCATTTTCTTATTTTCATTTTCATTTTATTGTTATTTAATGTTTGAATTGACTTATTTCTTCCTTTCTTTATCTTCATTTTATCACACGTACATTATTGGTTTCAGAGTGTTTCATAAATATCTCTTATTTCTTAATCATTTCTCCTTTCTCATTCATTTCTTTTACTTTTAGTAATAAATTATCATTATTTGACTGGAAATATATTGTTCTTTTATTCTCTATTCTATTGTTTTTATTATTAAAAAGAAATAACAAAAATATTTAAAAAAGATTTATGAATAAAGCTCAAATATTTTTAATTGATTAGTCATGACTAATTTCATTCAATTGGTCTTGCATTCTTTGAGTTCTATTATTAATAATTTCTTCAATTCTTCCATCAGAAACGTCATTATCAAGTTCAAGATGATTAATAGCGTCTTCATCTAATTTAACCAATCTTTTACAAATTTGTTCAAATGAAGGTCGTTCACCAATGTTTTGTTTCCAACAGTCTTGAATAAGTCCTTTCAATAACATTGGAATAGATGCATCAAAACCAAGTCTTTTACCACTTTCAACGTAGTCTTTAATTTCGAACAAAGATTTAAATTCTTTATAAGGTTCTTCTTGATAAAACAATTCCCAAGCACTGATGGCATAAGAATAAACATCACCTGCATTTGTATATTCATCGTGATATGTTTCTGGTGCAGCATAAATTGGAGTACCAAGACCTTTATCTTCTGAGTTTTTATTATTTTTCTTAGTAAATCTAGAAGTACCAAAGTCTGTAATTTTAATACAACAAGCAGAATCAGTATATAAAGAATTAACTAAAAGATTATCAGGTTTAAGATCTAAATGCATAATTCTATTTTCATGTAAAAATTGCATTCCTCTTGCAGTATCAAATAACATTCTAACTTTTAATTTATATGGTAATTTGACATAATCTTCTTTTTCTTTTCTTAAATATTCTCCTAATGATCCTAAAACAAAATATTGAATAATCATAGACACTTGTGGTATATACGTAACTGATCCCATATAATTTGCAATAAATGGATTTCTTAATTTACTCATTATTTCACATTCCGCTATAACCTCTTGTTTTAATTCAGCCATTTCTTCATCATTAAGACTTTCCCATCTAAATTGTTTTACTGCAACTGGGACACTACGATAACTTCCAATATACACTTTACCCATTGCTCCTTCAGCAATTGGTTTTTCTGACATATTTAATTCATCCATATCAATATGAGTAGATGATGCAGCATCGGTTTTAATAGTAATCTGATAATGACAATGTCTTCTAACATTTTTACAAAGTTTATCCATTTGGACTTGGTCTTCTGGAGTCCATGTTTCAAAGCTCTTATCTTTCAAAAGATTAGCAATAGATTCTAATGTTGATTTAGACTTACTAAACCAAATAGTATAAGGAATTTTCATATCTCTAATTTTTGTAGTACAATGGAGTGTCATATAACTTGTAAGTAATTTTGGTGTAGAATGTGGTCTTATAAATAATACTTGAGGTTCAAAATAAAAAACATATTTTGGATTATTTGGTGTATGGAAAATAATCATCAACCATTTATTTCTTGAATAATTATTAACTTCCATTCTTTCAAATCGAGTGTCCATAATAGCAGTTGCAGTTGTATCATTTCCATAGTCTAAATCAATAGGATCTATCATATAACGAGCAGTCTTTGATGGTGGAGCACTAGTTGATCCATGGATATAATAATAATAAGTTGGTTGTTGTATTTTATAAATATTGATATCAACTTTTTTATATCTAAGGACAAAGATTAATAATACAATAAAGAAGATAAGAATTAATATCAATCCAACTGCTCCTCCTATAACAATTCCAGCAATAGCACCTCCAGAAATATTATTATTTATACATGACATTGGGTCATTTGGGTCAGGACTATGTCCATCCAAACAATGACAAAATGAATTACAATTAGTTCCATTATCACAATCTTCTTTTCTTAAAAATTTACCTTTCATATAAAGATCATCAATAATTCCATTTCCACAAAGTACATTTACACATTTTCCTTTTTGTTTACTTATTTTCCATCCACTACTACTATCACACATACAATTTGTTAAACATCCTTCACTATTCTGAATACATTCATCACCACTACCAAGGTTTCCATTTTTACATTCATTACTTACACAATAATTATTAACTAAAGAATATCCTGGTTCACATTTACAGAATTGGTCACAATGAGAAGTATTAAAATAGCAAAGTGAACTATAGTCATTAACTTGCCATTTCCCATTATAATAACATAATTTATGACAATCATCTCCTCCAAAACCATTCGCACATAAACACTTCTTTTCTTGTGGAAGACAATCTCCATTTCCACTGTCAGAATTACAATTTTTTGGACAAATAGCTCTAACTTCTGCATTTAAATTAGCTCTTTGTTCTTCAGACATAATACCAAAATATCTTCTTGTATTAGCTTTACCTTCAATACGTACAGAAACTCCATTTGGTTCTTCATCAGCAAATACCCCATGAGGTTTTCCACTCCAAATATTAAGGCATTTACTTGACTTATACCCTGACTCATTAACTTCATATTCAAACTCTTGAACATAATTAACACGATCAGCTCCTCTAGTGTCTATAAGAATAGAATAATCTCCATTAAATTCAACTTCAAAGAGGATAACTTTCATTATAATATTTGGAATACATACTGGATAACAAATAATACCATCTTGTTCTAATGAAAAATGAACATACATACTCTTAGACAAATCTTTTGCCAATGAATCAGCTACTTCTTGAGTTAAATTAAATTTAGAAACACCTGTCTTTCCATTAACTGGTTTAATTGTTAATGAAACAGTAACAACTTTGAATTCCTTAACATTAACAAATATATAATAAAAGTTCTCATCTTTCTTTGAATCAGCAGAGTAAATTGGATTTAAAACTGGAACTAACATATTTGTTTCAAACTTTGTTTCATTTAATGAAGCATGTGCAAGGCAATTTCCAGTGTAAGCATCACGTTGAGAATTAGTTACATCAATAGAAAGAAAAGCACTTGACTCAGGATTTTTAGTAATAGAAATAGATAATGCGTCAGTATGAATATCCTTCATATCTAACCTAAACCATTTGCCAAGTCTATACTTTTGTCTATAATAACAAAAACTAGAATCAGCATTAGAATTTTCATTAATTGTAAAAGTGACAATTTTTTCTGTTGTAATATCTTCTAAATCTTTTTGTTCAGGAAGCCAAGTTGGTTTAACGATAATGTTTGTTGTCTTCATACAATAAGAACCATTTGGAATAAATGCTTCATTAATATCATCAGTAACATCAACCCATTTACAATATAAACATGATGTGTCGTTAAAATAATTTTCTGAACATCCTCCTCTACAAGTATTATCAGCTTCACAACCCCCAATACAACCTGGAGAACATTCAAATGAATAACAAAAATAAATAAATAAGAACAGTGTATAAAGAGTCATTGAGGATAAAATAAGTCTTATTTTCCAAGTTTAAGTTCTTAACAGTTTCAAGAAGTAGAAAAGAAGTATTATATTTATTTTATTATTACTTAATAGTTTCAAATAAAAAATATTAAGAAATATTGATTTATAGAATATTTCTTGTTGATTATGAATTGTTTCTCTTTTTTAAAATTATGGATTTAGTGAGGTGGTTCCACCTCTTTGTAATTTTACTTATCTTTTATTTTAACAACCATCTTGAGAAATTTTCACAAAGGGAGTAGTAATTGAATTATTTATAAAACATTCAAGTTGGATATTGTCACCGATTATTTCCTTTAAAAAGAAAATAAAATCCCATAAGTTTTAGTGAAGTAAAAATATACAAAATTTTATTGAAAAAAAAAATTTATAATTTTT
>NW_008578184.1:0-315 GCF_000257125.1 Entamoeba nuttalli P19
AAACATGTCATTATCCATGTTATATTCCAGGGGATATGAAAAAGAGATGTGCTTGCATTGATAATGATTATTGTAATGTATGTAAATGTCATTATGAACGACATGCAAATTCACCATATAGATATGAATTCGTAATAGTGAAAGAGCAACGAACGGCACAAGAAATACTTGAAAGATATAATGAAGGTAAAAAAGGTATGGCTAATGCAGAAAGTATGTTAAAAAAGTTAGAAGAAGAGTATTATAATATTCAGATGGATTGTTATGATAAAGAAATCGAAATTATCGAATGTGTTAATAGATTATCTGAAATTG
>NW_008578184.1:444-783 GCF_000257125.1 Entamoeba nuttalli P19
CAAGAATTGAAGGATATAAAGAACTTAAACAAGCGAATGAAATAATAGAAGATATTATGAAAAAATCAACAACAAAAAAGAGTAAAGAAGAAATTAAGGCAGAGTATGAATCTAAAAGGAAAGAATTGAAAGAAGGAGAAAAATCGTCAATGGATAAACTCATTGAAAAAATTAGAAGAATATTTCCCTGGTAAAGTTAAATAACCAAATCAAATGAAAGTTTTAATTAACTTGTTTTAAAAGTATTTGTTTAACCAAGGAATAAAATTGATAAATAATATTCATTTTTCTCCATTGACAATGTCAAAGTATTTTGTTGTCAATCAAATTCACTCAATA
>NW_008578184.1:793-1356 GCF_000257125.1 Entamoeba nuttalli P19
ATTAAATACTTTGTTTTAATATCACTAAAAATGTCACTTTCAAAAGTAACACAATTTAATTAACTCTACTTTTGATTGATATATCTTTCATTTTATTTGTATTGTAAATATCATTTTTATTCTTTATCTTTAGTATTCTTTATCATTATTTCTTAGTATTTTTTTCTATTTATTTTGTTTATAACTATAAGTCAATCAGAATCAATAAATATGGTATATTCATGATGATAATAACATTACACTTCATTCTTCTAAAATAAAACACTTCAAAGTAAAACAATAAATGACAAATTAATTACAACATTGTCAATTGAAATTATACGTTAAATGTCATTTTTAAAGATACATAAATATTTATTTATATTTAATTTAAATATGTTGTGTAAAATATTCATCAAATCTAAATAATGAATGTATAAAATCAAGTAATATGTTTGCTATAATATTTATTTTTAGAAGAAATATCAAAAAGAAATGATGTGATTTAATAATATCAATAATACTAATTTTACAAATGAAATGTTGAAATAAAAGAATTAATTTAATTTAAACATTGAAGTAGT
>NW_008578184.1:1366-2028 GCF_000257125.1 Entamoeba nuttalli P19
ACAACAAATTAAGATTATTTATGACAATTTCTTTCTATCTTTCATTTTTTTGTATATTTTATTTCAATATATTGTGATACTCTTCTTTGAAAAAAATGAAAGAATAAAATATAAATGAATATTCAAAGATGAATTGTAAAATATAAATTAATCCAAATCAAAAATAAAATAATCAATGTTTTGATTACTATGAATAATAAAAATAAGATATTCAATGTTAAAATTAAGAATAATATTCAACGAAATACTGTTAAATTGAAATAAATAGAAAATTCAAATACAATCAAATTATTTGATATATTGATAATGATGAATAAATTAATAAATAATACTTATTTAGAATATTATTTTATAGATGAATAATAGAAATGTCAATGAATATATTGATATTGATTGATTTAATACATATAAAATTTAAAACAAATTTCATCAACAAGTTATATTGCAATAATTTATAATCTCATTAATAACAGAAATGATGAATAATAATGAAGAATGAATATAAATTTAATTATATTCTTTATTTTATTTTCATAATAAATAACAATGTTATTAAATTTAAATCAAATTATAATCTAATAATGATAGTAAATATGAAATGAAACTGGAACGAAAATAAGCAAAGAAAAATACATCTAAATAAAATACAAAAAAGAAAAAAG
>NW_008578185.1:0-686 GCF_000257125.1 Entamoeba nuttalli P19
TTTTTTTTACAATAAAAGAGTAGAAGTGATTTGATTTTGTTTTCATTAATTACTTTCTGAAGTAAGAAAAGAAATTTATTTTTGTCAGTTATTTCTTTCTCAGTTCTTAAAATTATTTTAAGAATATAAAATATTAGTGATTAGAATTTGTCAATAGAAACGAAACGAGGTTTGAAAAAAGAACAAATAAATAACTAACTCTACTAAAATTTCACTAAATAGACAATTAAACTTATATCCAAAAAAAGAATGACAGAATAAAATAACAATACTAATTCAATTAAAGCTATAATTATTTACTTAATTTTTAATAACAAAATGGATAATTAGATGGATAAACATAAGAGGGATTACAATAAGAAGGATCCACACAAATCTGATAAAGAAGTGGTTCTGAGTTCATAATCATTGTTGGTTGAACTATCTGAAGGTCTTCAGAATGAACAGATTCTGTAGTATTTGCTTGTAAAATATTAAGACCTAGCATTTCATTAAAGAATTGATAATAAGCTGGAATAAATAATTCTTTTTGTTTTTTAACAAATAAACTACAAATATGATTTTGTACTGAAGCACCTATTTCTTCAATTTCTTTTTTAGTATAAGCAATACTTGCATTTGGCATAGTTACTGTATAAATTTTAGGTAATTGAACAGTTTTCTTTGCTTGTTTAGTTTTTCTTTTA
>NW_008578186.1:0-337 GCF_000257125.1 Entamoeba nuttalli P19
AAAAAAACGAATATAAAAACAAAATAATGAAGAATATGAACAATTCATTCATCTGTAAATGAATGAAATGGTAAATTAAAGATGGAGATAATTTATTGTTGATTTATTTTATTTATATTTAATAATTGATGAATTGTTGATAAATATTCATTGTTGTATTGTCTTATTTTATTATTTATTTTATTATTTGTTTGTATAGATTTTAATATCAATTAACTTATTTTCTAATTTTATTCATTTCATTGTGTTGTTTATTATTTCATTTCATTTATCATTTATATTTTAATTGTTATTTTCATTTCTTTATTTTTTATTCATATTTCTATTTGATTCATTT
>NW_008578187.1:0-440 GCF_000257125.1 Entamoeba nuttalli P19
TGTTATGAAAAATTCAACATCAAAAAAGAGAAAGGATGAGATTAAGGCAGAAGTTGAAAGAAGAATGAAAGAGTTGAAAGAAGGAGAAAAAACAACGATGGATAAACTCTTTGAAAAAATGAGAAAGGAGTTTTCCAAATAACCAAAATAAATGAAAGTTTTAATTAACTATTTTTTAAAAATATTTTTTTAAATAAGGGATAAAGATTAATAAATGATATTCATTATTCTTCAATGACAATACTAAACTATTTTATTGTCAATCAAATTCGCTCAATATGTTTGAAGTAATATAATAAATTAATTAAATCAATTGTTTTGTTGTTAAATATATTGTTTTAATATCATTAATAATGTTATTTTTAAAAATAACACCATTTAATTAACTCCACTTTTGACTGATAATTTTTTTTCATTTTATTTGTATTGTAAATATCATT
>NW_008578188.1:0-279 GCF_000257125.1 Entamoeba nuttalli P19
TTTCTTTCTTTTTTTTCAATCTTCACATTTCATCATTTAAACAAATAATCTCAACAAATCAATTTGTTGATGTGAATGTCATGACAATAATTAAACAAACACTCCTTCAAACTGATTCTATCAAATATCAACATATGCATCAACAATATACAATCCATCATTTGTTTTATCATTTCATTTCTCTCATTGAAACAAAATAGAAAGACAAGCAATTGTATGTCACTCACATTTATTTCTATAAATTTACATTTCAATTACAACATCGAGAAATTTGATAAA
>NW_008578189.1:0-313 GCF_000257125.1 Entamoeba nuttalli P19
CAGAATTTTTGTTCTTTCTTCGTTATTTTCTTATCTCAAACAAAATATAATTTATGATAATTACTAAAAACACACAACAATAACAATTTATATAAATCTTCTGAGTTTTCATTATATTCAACAACACAACAGTATTTACTAAAAACAACTTCCTTAGTTTATGAACCAAATCAATTGTCTTCATTAAAACTATTAATGACATACGTCATGATGTTAATGAATTGAGACAAAAAAATAATCGAAAAATAGTTGGAGAATGACATATTGTAATTAATTAATCATCACTTTCTTCTTCTTCTTCACCTTCTTCTTC
>NW_008578190.1:0-337 GCF_000257125.1 Entamoeba nuttalli P19
TGTGTATTTCTCATCAAAAGAAAATATAAATATGTGTTAATATAACATCTTACAAGCATTTACAACAAATAAACATAATCTCCTCTGATATTTTGTCTGAATACTTTTATTTGTTGTGTTACTTTTAGTTTCTTTTTGAATCGAAATAGTTTATTGTTAATTTATCAAAATGAACTTTTATTCTAATTGAAATGAACTTAATCTATCTAAACCAATTCCATCAAATATAGTATCTTTTCCTTTATTAATAATGTTCCATTTGACCCATTGTCATAAAGTACAATAAAAGAAAAAGTATCAACAAAGTAGAATTATCTAAAATATTTAAGAAAAAAGA
>NW_008578191.1:0-1476 GCF_000257125.1 Entamoeba nuttalli P19
AAAAAAAAAACACAAAACAAAAAGATTGTAGATGGAAGAGATTGTGCAAAAGATTGAGAATGAAATTTGTGAATATTGTATGGAAGATGAGAGAATATTTTTGATAGATCATGATACTAAGAATTATAAGTTGACATTAGGATTAACACAATATGATGAAGAGTTTGAGATATATTATGACAAAGACTATCCTAAATCAAAATACTATGTTGAAATGAAAGGAAAGAATAATGAGCATACAGTTAAAAGAACCAATTCAATGATAGAAATTGGGGAAGTTAAAGGGATTAAAGAAGTAATGAAAATATTTCTAGAAAATGATAGAGAAGAGAGAAATTATATTAAAAAAAATCAAGAAAATCGAGAAATACAAAAGAAAAAAATGAAAAAAAGAATGAATGAGGTATATAAAAGAATTGTTAGTTCAGAAGAAAAAACAGAACTTAATTTTAATACACAACTTGCATTTCAAATATTAAGTGATGATATTATTGAAATTCATTTAAATAAAGAAAAGTATAAATTTGATGTTGAAGCAGTAGATGATAATCCATTTCATTGGATTGTATCATTTTTTGGATTTAATGATAATACTAACATAGGAAAAGATATTATGAAATTAGAGACGTTATCTAGACTAGATTGTATTCAAATGGAGTTTAAATTTTCAGTAACAATGTTTCCAGTTTTTCCACCTGAATATAATTTTCTTGTACCAAAATTGACTAAAGAATCAGTAAAGTGTATTTTTCAAAGTGGAGCATTTGCAGATGAATGTTATAATCCATTTACTAAAATTAAATTATTTAATATTATTTGGGAATTAATTAAACGGTTTGGAAGAATAGACTTTGGAGTAAATCAATGTAGTGTATTAGACTATACTAATAAAGAGTTTTATAATGAACAACAACTCTGCAAACCATTTATTGGTCAAGTTACTCACTTGGGACAACAATTTATTTTGAAGAATAAAATTAGTAATATTCCTACCAATAATTCAATTCAATTTAATTCTTTTATTACACAACATTGTCCATGTATTGAAAGGTTCCTAATTGGAATGGAACGTGTTCATTTCATTTCGGTTAATGAATCAGGATTCTTTTGTTGGCATGGTACTTCTGATGCATCTATCAAATCCATATGTAGAGAAGGATTTGATCCAATGAGAAGGACTGGACAATTTTATGGAAGAGGAGAATATTTTGGAAAGACTGCTGACATTTCAATGACATATTGCAAAGGGAATTATCACCTAATCTTATGTTATGTACTTAAATCAGATAAGGTCAAAAAAATTGATTTGGGATATGTTGTTGATAATCCATCTGATTGGAGTTATTCATATTGTCTTCCATTATTAGTTATTACTTATGGAAATGGAAAACCTGTTAACTTTTTAGACAAAACATTAAATTAAATCCTCATTTCTTATTTCATTTCTTTTAAAACAATATATTCATCACATAAATA
>NW_008578192.1:0-383 GCF_000257125.1 Entamoeba nuttalli P19
TAAATTAAAAACTCCCTCCCTTTTAATGCGGGTTAATATGCCGATTGCAAACCCGCATTCATGAAGCATAATTGAGATCCAATTCGCTGGATCATTTGTGTGCTTGTGCAAATTATAAAAATAAACCAATTCTTCGATTGAAAATTCATTGGAATAACTATTGATGATAATGTCAAATAATGTCAGCGCTTTGTCATCGATGTAAGATAATAACAATTTATACTTATCGCATGTATTATCGTTTATATTATCAATAATAATATCAGCAATGTTTGTCATTTCGTGTATTTAATGAATCAAACGAAAAATGACGTTGTTTAAATATTCAAATTAATCAGAACATAGGGTTTTGATTGATAGAACATGTGCTGTTTATCATGTTA
>NW_008578193.1:0-775 GCF_000257125.1 Entamoeba nuttalli P19
CAATTAATATTTTGTTCTTTCTTATGTTCTTTTGTTTGTGTTTTATTCATACTCTTTTCTAATTATTCGATTTATTTAACTTTGTATATCTATTCATTTTCTGGTTTTAGTCTTATTTTTATTATTAAAAATTATTTACTGTGAAATGTTGTATTATAATTATTAAATGGTTTGTTGTTTGTAATAAATGATTGTTCTGTTTCTAAATAACAATTTGATTATTTAGTTGTTATTTTATGAAATTATATTTGAATTTATTTGAATTTTAAATTATTATTAATGTTTTCATTTTATAATAAACAATATTACATTTTCATTCTTATTTTTGTTCGTCTTATTTATATCCAATGTGTGTATTTCTCTCTATTATATTATTCATTAATAACACAATGAATCTTTGATATATTACCAATTGATTCAAATTTATTGAAAAGTTAATGACTATTATGATTAAAGATAAGTCAGATGAATTAATAAATTCTAATTGTATTTTGAAATTAATAATTGAAACATTTTATTTGTTATTAACTTCTTATTATTTATTCTACTATTCTTTTACTCATCTTTTTATTTCTTTCTCTACTTAATCAATACATATGTTATAAAATCTAATATTATAGTGTTATTGATAATTGTTATATTCTTTTCATTAATACTATATTTTCACAGCAATTTCATAAACACTTTAATTTTCAGAAATTGAATTAGTCCATTATTAATTTGTTTATAATTTCTTTTCTCTTTCATGAAACATTCATTTTGATTTATTTTCATT
>NW_008578194.1:0-1951 GCF_000257125.1 Entamoeba nuttalli P19
TCCTGATTACTTTTTTAAAAAGAAGAAAAATAACAAAAAAAATATTTGAAAGAATGATAAATAAATTTATAAAGTTCTTTTAGTAAATTTCATACGTACCATCATTAAATATATGAACATCATTTGGAATCATTTTCACAGGAACTTCAACAACACCATCTTCTCTTATTATATAATTTTTCATCCAAATCTCTTTTCCCCAACACGCCCCTGAACCAGGAATTGGGGATACTTTAAATCTCATTGCATCATCATGTCTAACAAATGAAACAAAACAACACTTATGCTCTGGTATTATTTCAACTGAATTTATTGATGAACCTCCAAGTGTGTTGATGACATCTTCTTTAGTTTTCCATGATGATGGAATATCACAAAATATGATAACATTTGTTTTAACTACAATAAAATGAGCTGATTGTTTAATTGAAAATTAAACAAACACAAACTTAGTTTTGTTTCATTTTTCTTTTGTGGAATAGGAGGTTGTAAGACAATATCATCTAATTCTTTTTGCATCATTTTTGTATTAATTTTATTTACATCGTTAGTTATTACTTTTGTATTAGCATTAGTATGGAAAAGAAATTCACTCGACTGTTCAAAAAAGTCATGGTCTTTTTTTCTTGGAGAGGGACTGTCACAACTATTACTACTGCCTTCTTTTATTTCATTAAACGCTCGAAACTCTAGTTCATTCATTCTTTTTTGTTGAGCCTGTCTTTTATCTATTCTACTTGATTTTAAAAAGAAGGGTATTTTATTTAATTGATTTGTTTTTTGTTCAGAGCCATCTTTTATACTAGTCTCAGGAAATGGGTATGTTTTATCGTCTTTAAAAAGGGCTCGTCTTTTTGATAAACTTCTCCTTCTATCTGAATAACTATCCCTCCTTTCTGAACGATTATACCTTCTGGGAGATGTACGTCTTCTAGAAAAGGATCTTGAACTCCTTTTTCTTGACCTACTGATAGACCTTGAATGGTAACAATTTCTTGAATTTTCCCAACGAGGAAGTAGTCCAAAGTCTTTATCTCTTGAACCACTTCTAGAGTATGATCTTTCTCTAGATCTGTTTCTTGAATCTCTGCTGTCAAAACTTTGAGAAGAGTAACAATGATTTACAGAAAGAGAATTACTTCTTGAATAATGGTATGGGTCAAAGTTATTTCTTTTGTGGTAGTTATTTCTTGTGAAATTATCATTACTGTTTGGAAGTAAAGCAACTTTAGAATTATTAAATTTTGGTAAAAGAGAACGTTTATTAATTTGTTGATTTAAAGATGTTTCATCAGAAGATGAGTCGACGTTGATAATTTCTGCTGAAGTACTTGTTTTTTTATTGATAAAACTGTTTGTATTTGGAAGAAACTTTTGTGTTGGTCCATAATTAGAGAATTGGTAAATTGATGAAGAGACTAATGACTCTAATTCTTCACACAAAGTTTTTTCAAATACTTTTAATGTTTTCCACTTTCTAATGGTTGCTAGAAGTTGTTGTTTCTGAATATCTCTACACATAGACACTGATGTAATAATTTCAAGTAACCTAAATGAAAATTGTTTAATAAATTGCAATGTTAGAAATATATCTGTTTTATTTGTTTTGTCACATAGACAGTCAATGATGTCAATTACAATAGGTCTATAAGTTGGCCATATTGATCGTGTAAATTCTTCAAGGCGAAACACAACGCTCGGAATCTTGTTATGAATTTCTATAAGAAATGAAAATTCTTAATGAACAAACATTTGTTGATTGGTAACAAAGATGAATCACTTCTTTGATAAGTTGTTGTGATATTTGTGGGAATAAAGAGGTTATTTGTTGAAGCTTATCTTGAAGGGTTTTATCAACCTCCATTAAAATTACTTTTTGATTTTTTAGATTATAAAAATTATTTTTTGATAAACAAAGTCAAAAAAAAGGGTCAATTATTAGATATATCCA
>NW_008578195.1:0-575 GCF_000257125.1 Entamoeba nuttalli P19
ACAGATGTTGGTTCTTGTGAAACAGATGTTTCTACTTGTTGTTGGTTTTCTTTTTCATTTGAGCTTACAGTTGAAGAAGAAGAAGACATTGATGATTTTGTTGATTGTGAAGTAGAATGAGAGTGTTCTGAATTGTCTGACATAAATGAATAATTTAATTCTTAGTTAGACACTGACAAGTTCTTAAATCTCTCAAAAATAAAAGCTATTTTGGTTGTAATTAGTGAGTTGAAATTCCTTGAAATTTGCCTGTTTGTTTATTTTTTACCAACTTAATCGCTTAAAACCTGCTTTTTTTCTTCTTCTATTTTGAAATGCTACCATTTTCAGTAGTTAACACTTTGAAGTTTATCTGATTCTTTTTCTACTTTATTAAATCGGGAATATCCCTTAATTGTTTTATCCTTTTAAATGACACGTTTAGAGGACGTTGTTCTTTTCTATTTTATTATTTCTTTATAATAAAAATATTATTTTCTTTTTTTTTAAAGTTACTCTGAACCTTTTTTTCAAGAATACTTATTTTTAGGATATTTTTTACTTAACATCATTTCTTGTTCACTTTTTTTATTTTT
>NW_008578196.1:0-218 GCF_000257125.1 Entamoeba nuttalli P19
TAAAGCAAGAAATGGAAGAGAAGAAGATAAAGGAAATAAAGGGAATAAAAAGAAAAGCATAATAAATGAACAAAATAATTTAAGTGTAAGTTTATTTAATAGAAGAGAGAATAAAGTTGAGACAGAATAGAATAAAAAGAGAAAGAAGAAACCGAAGAAAGAATAAATGGAGTGAGAAATATAAAAAGAGAAGAATAAAAGAAGAAGAATAAAAGAAG
>NW_008578197.1:0-329 GCF_000257125.1 Entamoeba nuttalli P19
TATGAAAAGAATGGAAGAAGAACAAGCCATTTCAGAAGAAACGAAGGAAAAAGCAAAAGAAATAGTTAGAAAATAATTTGAAAAAGAAATGACAGAGATGAAAATACAAAATAAAAAGGTTCAAAAGAATTACAATGAAATGAAAGAAGAAAATGAAAAATAAATGAGACAGAAGGAAAGAAAATCATAGAAATAAACGATAAAGAAGAAAAATCCAAAGTATTCAAGCTAATAAAGAGAAGATGAAAAAAAAGAAGAAAAGAAGGAATAAATTAAAAAGCTGAATAAGAGAAATAAGGTACTAGAACAAAATGCAAATACATTAGAGA
>NW_008578198.1:0-279 GCF_000257125.1 Entamoeba nuttalli P19
ATAAATGAAAGTCTTCTTTATCTTCAAGGTATGTGTGTTTCATTTGCTGTTTGCAAATAAAGAGTCAAAAGGTAGTTTGAGAATTACAGTGTTGTGATATAAATTGAAGGAATAACAATGAGGATGAGATTTTGAGTTGATTCTTTTTTGATGTGACAATATCATCTCATTCATTTTATGACATTAACTTTAAATTCCTCAAACAACAATGATGTTTTCTGTATAATTTGTAGTACTATCTAGTCGTTTATGGCATAAGT
Organism: Entamoeba nuttalli P19; assembly: GCF_000257125.1. NCBI lineage: Eukaryota > Evosea > Mastigamoebida > Endamoebidae > Entamoeba > Entamoeba nuttalli. The sequence goes on from NW_008578198.1 coordinate 261, forward strand.
AATATCTCATGAAGAGGTG
>NW_008578199.1:0-5339 GCF_000257125.1 Entamoeba nuttalli P19
TCATAAATTCATTTCTTTACAATAATAATAATACTCAATACCAATGATATTAAACACTGTTATATTCTTTGTATTGAAAAAAATGTATTAAAATAAAACAAAAGAATATAATGTAATAGTCATATGTATTTATATAATAAATAGTGTGTTATTAATGATAAAAATAATCGTAATAAATGTTAGAATATTCACAATGTTATTTAAGTGGTTATTATTAAAAGTATATTATTCAAATGATAATGTGTATTTGATGAAATAAAATTAATACAACAGCTATATTTCATTAACAATATAATTCTATTTCAAAGTTATTAATATATATGTTCATAGAGGTGTTATTTACAAATTACTTGTATTGATAAAACACTCAATATGTCTAATAATACATAAAGCATAAAAGAATCAAACATAAGTATAAGACTCAATTATATAAGATATAACTATTAAAGTACTGTAACTTCAAAAATTACTGAATATAGTAGAGTAAACAAACTAAAAAAGAAATATTAACAATTGATCATTAGTAATCGATAAACAATACGAAATCAAATAAAATAGTTTTAATATAAAAAGAATGTTAAGTCCATTCATTGACAAGAGCTGTTGGTTTAATTTTATATTAGTTTAAAAAAGAATATAATATCTAAATTATCAACCAACAATACAATAATATAATGAACAAAAAACAAGTAAATAATATGAAGAAATTTAAGAAATAATTAAATTATAAAAGCACAACAGCTATAACAATAAAACTCGGTTATTATACAAACACATCATACTGATACTAAACATATTACAAATATTTGAAGAGATTATAAAATAAAAATAGAATGAAATGATTATACAACAGTTCAATAAAAAGATAATAGATGATAAATTAAAATATATTCTAATACATAATCTAGTATTATTCATCATAAAAAGTTTGTATAAAAGAAAAGAGGAATGAAATATAACATACAAATTAAAGAATAAATTATTTAAAAGGATTAAGAAAATTAAAAAAATAAATAATAAAATCATTTAATTCACAACAACAATGAAATATGCACAAACTTGTATTAAAAAAATAAACCAAATAAAAATCTTTTCATTTGAACGACAATACTAAATATAATTGTACTTATATAAGTAATTTTGATATGACTTAATAAGAATACAAATATGGTTTGAAAATAAAATACTCCGATATTTAATACAGTAATATTAAAAATAATAAAAATAAAGTAAAATGATACTTATCAGTAATTAAAAGTTTTAGAATCAGTTGAATGTCATTAAATGAATGAACTAAATTAAAAAATTTCACAAATGACTTAATATTAGATTTATAATTAAATTAATGTTTTATGAATTGCCCATTTATTCATACAATTATTTTTACAGAAGAAATAACGAAATCAGTAACAGTACTTGTTTACTTGAACATTAGATAAGAGAAGTATTATTGGACATTACTTAATCTAACAAACAAAACAACATTTACATCAAAACAATATACAAAATTAATTTAATAAATTATATATATAGAACTACTACAAACATAAATGACTTATGAGATAGGATGGACAATAAAAATTCAATGTATGAGCTATAAAATTTAAAGAGTATAACCCAATATTATAGTTGTTTGCATATTAAATGATAAAAAGAAACAACATATTCTTTTTATTAAAGCTTCAACATAAAACTCAATAACAATATGGTTCAAAACTCTGACTAATTTATATACTACAGTCATATATTATAACGAAGGTTTGTGTCTATACTAATATTGAAAAAAGACATTTTTCTAAACAAGAAGAGAAGTTCCTTTCTGGGAGAATGTTGAATTAAGAGTAGTACATGAATCGACAGAATAAGAAAAATTAACAAAGAAAAAAAAAACAAAAAGCATTTTGAATTTGCTGTATTCTTTTTATTATTTACAAAAAACTAATATATTCTCATAACCTTTTGACAACTTGCGACAAAAATATAAACAAATTCCAAAAAGAACCTTATAATAAATATAAAAAAGTCATTGACTTTTTGTTGGATTAAAAGTTTGGTTGATATTTTATTTGTTAGGATAATAATTTATTTCTTCTTATATGAGTTTATTATTGAATCTTCAAAACCTTTGTAAGGATGAGATAAAGTAATGATATTCAAAGGATTAATGATAGTTATTGGTGAACAAAAGCAATATTTCTAAAAAGAGACATAATAAAAGATAGTGCTTTTTGAAGAGGAATAATAGATTTAAAATAGAAAGACACAAATAATTTCTGATTAATTTTTACTAACAAATTTCTAAATATTTTGCTTTATTTAAATATTAGCGATTTAAAAATAAAATTACAAAAAAAATTTGAAAAAATCTTTAAAAATTATAAAATAATAATAAAAAACATGCTTAAATCAACTGTATAAATTAATGTTTAATTGAGTTTTATGATAAGTCTTAGGACAAGTCAAAATAGGGATTTTTAGAGACAATTTTATGTCTAATAATTGGTGAACAATTAGAACCTCTCATTATTAATGATTTTTCTTTTTTATTGTAATAACAACCATTTCTCATATCAAAACAAAACATTTGATCACAATTAGCAATTGTAATATTTAATGAGTTAAATTGACCGCTATAATATAAATAATTTAATAATGACTGATCATATCCCCATATATTAACTCTTTGGTAATTAAAATGAGAAGTAAATATTTGAAGTAAACGAAGAACATGTTCAGTTCCACCAAAAATTGTTCCTGAATTTATAATTTTAGTTTTATTTGCTGCATATAATTCTGCAACTTCTTTATTAATACTTTTTTGCATCCATATTTTTGTTATCTTCAATGCTAGAGAAGCACATTTTATATCACCCTTATTAGTTCTAGAACACTCGTTGCTTAAATATAATTGTTTATCTGAAAATGTAGAAAATCCGTCTTCAAAGAAAAACACATCTCTAAGATCTGCAACAAACACCCTATCATATTTTTCTTTGTTTTCTTCAAGGTATTTTTGTATTACAAAATATCTAAGAACAGCTCCGTTATATAATGAATCGACTTTTACTGGAATAACATCTACTCCTTTTGATTTCATTAAGGAAGTGAAGTTGACTTCTGGAACTTGTCCACCTAACATCAAAACCTTTTTAGCATTTGGAATTCCATGCTGATTTAATGAAAGTGCTTTCATAGTAGTTTGTTTTTGTTTAAACCATGTTTGTTTATCAGAAAAATATACTCCATAAATTAATAAATCTCTTTGATTGTTAGGTTTATATTTAAATAGTTTTCCACATTCTCCATCATAGTTAAAATGAGATAAATCAAATAATTCGTCTTTATACGGTATTTTAATCTCAGACATTGTATTTAATCTTTTATGCAATTGAGTAACTCTTTTTGGTTGTCTAATAATCATATAAGCAATGTTTACAATAACGATTAAGGAAAAAATGGACATTCCCACAATATAAATGACTGACATTTTTATCCTCATTGATTATATTCTTTTAAAGAATAAGATTTGTTGCAACCGTTTATATAATAAGGAAGGGTTTTTGGAAGTAATATCTCTTAAAAGTTGTTCCTAAGATAAATACTGAAATTTTATTTTTTTATTAAACATTGTTTACAAAACAATTCAAGTTACAAAATTTAATTATATTATTTGCTGTATTGAAACAAGTTTAAATAATAAAATACAGTATCACGTGAATGAGAATAATACTATTAAAAAACATTCCTATCTTCTGTCTAGTTTCAATAGAATCTTTTCTTCTTTCATCAAAATATTATGTATGATTGTGTATTTGTATTAATTCTATTCCTTGGGACCAAAAAAATCTTATAAATATTCTGAATATTTTTGTCCTTTTTTCTTTGTTTATTGATAAAGCAGGAAATTGAATGAATATCAATTAGAATATTTGAACATTATTAAAGAAAATATTCTAAATACTATTTTTGTATATTTTATTGATAAAATAAGTTTCTCAGAGTCAGGTTCAATAATTATTAAAAATATGTTTTTGAGAAATATTCTTTAAAAAATGAAGAAAATTCTTTATTTATCTTTTTGTTACCAAAAATTATTATTGAAATGATTTCTATACATATATATTTCTCATTCAATGTTCCATTATAATTAAATGAACCTAATGTGTTTTTTAATCTTTTTATATATTTATTAAACAAAACATCGATTATGCAAATTTTTAGTTATTTGATTCGATTTTGCCATGAGCAAAATTATTTTGAATCAGCATGAAAGGTATATATCAAATTAATTATTATGCATTAAACTAATCACATAACCAACAAAACACACCACAAAATCTTTTTATTAAAAATATGGAAATATAAAATCAATGTTTTGTAATTTTGGTTTGTTAGTTATTTTTTGTTAGCAATTGAGCAATAAATATCTTTCACTTAATCACTAACTAGACGTGTGTTAATATATATTAATAATAACTAGAATCCACAAGTTTTATACGAAAACTCACTGAGAAAAAGCAATGTAATATTTCTGTAATTATTTTCTGTTTGAATATTGATTATACAAATAAACATATTCTTAAAAATAAAAAAAGTCTACAACCCAATTATTCTAAATCATTCCTAATTTATTGTAAAGATAAAGAAGTTAAAAATAAATAAAAGTTCTGTATAAAATTAACTAAAAATCTGAAAAATGATTTGTTTAATTTTATAAAAATATCTAAATGTCTAGTTAGTCAATAATGTCTGTATTGTTTATTATAAATTAACTGGTTTTTACAAGAAAAGTATTAAAAAAACATAATAATTGTAATTAATTGTTACTACGTTTTAATAAAACCAATTATAAATATTATTGTTATTTGAATAATCTTTATCATTACTATCCTTATTTAAGTTCATCATTAAATAATGCCACTATAAACATATATTTTATTGTATCTTTTTACAGATAGTTAATATAAAAAACTATTATAACAAATTTAGTCAATGTATTAGTCGTTGAAATTCTTGTTTTAGTTGAACATAAACAGTTCTTTGATTTTAATAGAAAGATGTATCAACCATCCTTTAAAAAACATAACAATATTAATTTAAAAATGACACCATCAAATAGCCATTCTATTTCTTGACTAATTGATATTTTTGTGTAGTTCTAAGTTTTTTGTTCAAGGAAATTATCAATATATTAATAGTCAATATGATTTTGTTATTTTTGTTTTTTTTGTTCAATTTTTATTGTAGATTATTCTTTTTTGTTAATTAATAAATCATTCATTTTTTTGTAAATATAGTATCATTACATGATACTACGTTTTTCATCATTACACCAACTT
>NW_008578200.1:0-276 GCF_000257125.1 Entamoeba nuttalli P19
TCTTTTCTTGTTTAATACTTCTATCTTTTTCTTCATTAATGATATGATAAACAATATCTCTTTTTCATTTTTATACATCAATTGGTGTTAATGATCTTGCATATTTCATCATCCTTACATCTTTATTTTTGTTTGTATATTATCATAACAAAATGAACTTTTTGATTCATCAAATTACATTGGAAATTTTTATTTTCCAATTATTCCAATGAAAAAATCCCAGCAATTCTTGCTATTATTTCTCTTCTTTTGTTTTCTTCATGAACTTCTTTATGA
>NW_008578201.1:0-649 GCF_000257125.1 Entamoeba nuttalli P19
CTTCAATTAATATTCTATTTCTTTCTTTTGCTGTATTTCTTGTATTTTCAATATGTTTTGTTTGATATTTATTATTCTTACAATTTTACATATTTCATTCATTTCCTTTATTTGGTGTTTTTGTTTTTAATTTCTTCTTCATTTATTTTAATATCTTTTTCTTCAATGTCTTTTGTTTTTTCTTAATTCCTTCTTTAGTTTTTTTTCAATTATCTTTTTCTTTTTAATTGAATATACCTCTTGGAGAATATCATACCTTCTTTTCTTTTAATTTCTTACTTTTTGAGTATTTCTTTATACTCTCCTTCGTTCCATTCACTTGTTATTCTTTTTATTCTTTCATTATCTCTTTTATTGTTAGCCATTTATATTTATTGTTTGTATAATTTTTATTATTATTGTATTTACATTGTTTTTTATTTGCTTTTCTTCGTGTCTTTATTCCTTTGTGTTTTTCTTCTTCTAATCCATTTTCCTTGGTCTATCATTATTGTCTTCTACAACTTTTTCATTGATTTGTCGTTTACCTTTATTATTATGCTATTTATTGCTATTGGCATTTCTTTTTTTATATGACAATGAAATTCTATTTCTTGTTTGCTTTTCTTTATAATACCCAAAGATTTTACACAATAATCATGGCATTAAC
>NW_008578201.1:659-891 GCF_000257125.1 Entamoeba nuttalli P19
GTCAATTTTCCTTGGTGTATCCTTTACCATTATTATTATTATTGCTATACAATTTATTGCTATTGACATTTCTCTTTTTATTGTATGATAATGGATTTCTATGTTTTGTTTATTTTTCTTTGCAAGACACATTGTTATTACACAATAAACATTGCATTAAGATTTGATGTATTTCCTGCATTGGAAAAAGATCTGTATAATGAAATAATGAACATAAAATAATAATGAAATA
>NW_008578201.1:901-3002 GCF_000257125.1 Entamoeba nuttalli P19
TATTGGTATATCGTTTACTTTTATTATAATTGTTATGCCATTTATTGTTACTGACATTCATTCTATTGTATGACATTGAATTTCTATGTCTTATTTGTTTTTCTCATTACAATACACAATGATATTACTCAATAACAATGGTAATAAAATTTATTAAGTTTTGCATGAGAAAAGAGCAAATATTTTTTTACATAATTAGTTTATTAAAAAGAATAAATGAATATTTCCATTTTATTACTCTGTTTGATAATTAACTATGATGATAATGTAGTTAAATTATATCAGAAAGAGTAAGGGTAGGAAAAAACAAAAGATAAAACAAGATTAACAAAAACTAATAAAATAATAATAGTTATTTGTTTATTCCTCTTTCTTATACCCTTGAGTTGATTTAGATAACATTAAAACTTTTTGAATAAACCATTGGAAAAGTACATGTAAATAATAAACAACAAATCCAAATATCCATCCTAAATAATGAACAAATAACATTGCATTTAAACGATAACGCTCTCCTTTCCAAGGTGCTAGAAATGAGTATTAAATAAGTGATAATAAAGAAAGAACAAACAAGAATGTGGGTAATATAACATAAATGACAAATTTAATCCAGTTGCATATGAAAAAGGAACCATAACATAAAAAGCTAATAGAAGGAATAAAAATACACCAAAGAAATAATAACCAAAGAATTGTCTAATTGTTGGACGAGTATTAGTTACATTAAAAACAATTGGCATTAAAAATTGAAAAGTATGTTGAATAAAATACATTGGTTTTTCAAAGAACAATATATTCTTTTTTGTGTCAGGAAAAATTAATGCTACAGCAGGAAGACATGAGCAATAATATAGAAATGGTGTGTGTTGTGGATAGAAGAACAAAACTATTGACTGAACAAGAAGTACACAATGACATGGCATAAATATTGAAACAATAACACCTCTTAAATATTTGTAAATAAGTTGCATTATAAAGAAAAATATACAAAGGCAACCAAGAATATTATAATACCATTTCTTTTCATTTTTGTGTACTGTAGATGTTTTAGGAAATATTAAATAACATAGAATTAAATCAACTAAACAAAATGGAATTGCAAAGAGTAATTGATGAACATTTTCTCTTGGTGATACTGTCCAAAATCTTTCATCATCATTTTTGATTGCAATATTAATTAATCCTTGTTCTAATATATCAATAATAGGACTCATCCATGTTTCAATGAATGTATTAAATTGATCCATAAACAAATCAAACATTATTCATTTGTAGATATTAAAAAAAAATTGAAAATAAAAAAGGGTTTTATAAATATATCGAAATCAAATTATTTCAAAATAACTTATTTTTAAATATAAAATTCTTTTAAATTTTTTTCTTCAATTTAATACATCAAAATTTAAACAAAAAAATCTCAATTTAAAACTTCATTTATTTTATGCGAAACACTTAATGAATGCATAAATGACTCCTCCAATACCACAACAAATAAGCCATAATAAGAGACAAATTATAAAGTCAGTGTCAAACTCTCTAGTTTTCCACCAAATAGCCAATGGTGGAATGAAAATACACAAAATAAGAATAATCAATGTATCTGAATCTCCCATAATGCTTTATGAATTAATTGTAGTATTTTCAGAGTTCCTTTTTTAATAAAATCCCACGTAATGACACATAATGAGTAGTTTATTTTTAAATATTCTAGAATATTCAACTGTTTAATATTCCTTTTTTAATTTAAAAAAAAAATATAATTAATAAACCCTAGTGATAGGGTTTATATAAACCAAAAATTTTATTTGTTTTATTAAAATACACATTCAGTTCCAATACCCATATGTGTTATTGGTTCATAGGTGTGTGATAGTAAATGAAGAATTATTTAATACTTTACTTCATCTAATCTTAAGTGTAAGTGAAATTGTTATAATTCTTCAACAATTATCTTTTCCTTAAAATTCTTTTATTTATTATTTTATTATTGTTAATAAATCTTTTTGTTTTTTAGATTAATTATAATAAATTGAAAATGGCAAATCTGAAACATCACACACAAATACTAATCCAATTCACGATTCAATTCACGATTCAATTC
>NW_008578202.1:0-207 GCF_000257125.1 Entamoeba nuttalli P19
ATAAAATATAAAGAAAAATACCAAGAATATGAATAATAAAGAATATAATAAAGTAATATAAAAGAATAAATAAGGAAATAAAGAATAAATAGAAAGAATAACAGAATGATGAGAAAAATAAGAATGTGAATAAAGAGAAGTAATTTTAAATGTACAGAAAATATTATATAATAATAAAATAAGAAATAATAAAGAAAGAATGAAATT
>NW_008578203.1:0-1148 GCF_000257125.1 Entamoeba nuttalli P19
ATTTATTGAAGTTTTTTATTTTTTATTTTTATTTCTTTTAAATTGATATATAAAACAAAAATTAATTATAAAAAAATAAAAACATTTTTAAGTTTTATTGTTAGAATAATTCAATTCTTTGATGTTTTTATCATTGTTTTAATTAAAATAAATTACTAAATGAAATAAAGAAGAAAGTGAGTTATGGTTGATAAGAAAGATCAACAGAAGCAGAACACATGGAGGTAGTTCCTTGGTATTGTTTAATAGCTGGATTAGACCATCCACCAAATGAAGAGAAGTCAGAGAATGAAGGATTATGATCATAATGTGGATACCATAATGGAGTTGAACTAGCGTATGGATAAATATATGATCCACCAAAGAATGAGTTCCAGTAGTGTTGAGAGACATAGACACCATGGACAATACCAATGGCTCTAGCTTGGTTCATCATTTCCATGAAAAATTGTTGGTTAGCAGCATAAGATGATGACCATGTTCCTTCAATATCAAACCAAACAGTAGTGATTTTTAATTGATTAGAAATAACTTTTTGCCAGAAAGAATTAACTTGTCCTGCAGCATTACCACATGAATAACAAGGGAAGAAATAAGCATCTACTCTACTCATTCCACCAGCATGGGCATTAGCACAGTTATTAGCACAGTAAGGGTCCCAACTTCCAGTTGATCTCCAACATCTTGGAATAGCAAAAGTATAACCCTTGTTTACGAAACATTGGAAAGATGAAACAGAAGTTAAAGTAGACATATCAACACCATGTGTAGCAAAGACAGATGCTATTAATAAAGTAAAAAATAACATTGATTTATTCTTGTTCTTTTTTTTTAGTTTTACAGATATTATTTATTTTTGATTTTTCCTATTTCCAAATATTTTATTTTAATATATCTTTTTATTTTATTACTGTTTTTTTTTAATTTTACTCTTTATTTAATGTAAATTTCTATTCAATTTGAACCTTCCTTAATGTCGAATATTCATTTTATAATTCATTTTAAAAATTAATTTATTTTGAGTAAATATTACTTTATTAATACTTTTATTATCATTTTCTATTTCTTTCATTTTTATTTTATTTAAACAAAAATGCGAATTTATTTGAGTTAATGGAATTGTTAACTCTTCATAATCACATTGAATG
>NW_008578204.1:0-594 GCF_000257125.1 Entamoeba nuttalli P19
AGAGAATAATATATTGTTTATATAATCTTTTATAGACAAAAAAACCTATTAAAAGAACTTATTTAATTATGAATGTTTTATGGTTAATTTAGTTGGTAGTGAAGTTTCAATACAATTGATAGTATTTTTTATCTATCATAACGAGTAGTTTTATAAAAACCAATGATGGTATTATAGTTTATTAATATTTCTGTATTTCCTCTTTTATTTAATTCCTCACATATAATTATTAAGCAAAAAAAAGCATTAATTAAACAATGAATTAAATAATAAAAGTATTAAAAAAACATACAGCAACGAAGTAAAGTAAATCAGTAGTGACACTGAATTATGTAGTAATGTAAAATTACATAAATAAAGAAGATAAAAAAGAATAACAAGACAAGACAAAGTACCAAAATTCTAAAAGAAGTATCTACCACTTCTAAATTAAATCAACTATACCACAGAGAATATTCTCCCATATTCTTTTTATTCTTTTTTAATAAAACAAAAATAGAAAGTGAACAACAAATTCAAATATAATCCCTCTTTGTCTATTTTTGTTTTTTAATTTTATTTTCAGGTCAAAAAAAACAATGAAGAATAGAAACT
>NW_008578205.1:0-652 GCF_000257125.1 Entamoeba nuttalli P19
TTACTTATTTATATCTTTTTTTTATATTTTATTCAAATATTTATATTTAATTTCAACTACAAAAATTCTTTTAAAGTTTATATTTTAGTTTTTTATTACCATTAATAAATTAGTTTAATTATAGTTTAATGATTCATAAGATTATTTTTGACTTACTTACTATTCTTCATTACATTTTTCTACAATATATTTTTTGGGTTTTGTTGTTTGTTAGAAATTGGAATGAATTTTATTTAAATATTGTTTAATATCCAATTCATACAATTTTTAAAAAGTAATTAGTATTGTTATTTCATTGTTTGATATTCATTCTTAACCTTTATATTATTTTAGCACTTCTGTTGTTATTAAATTCTTAACAAACTTTAGAATAGTATTATATTTATTCCCTTTTTTATTAAAAATTCAACAAATAAAAAAACCGACTTTTATCAAACAGAGTTTAAAATAACAAACAAACTCAAATTAAATTATTTTATTTTTATTCAAAAGAAAAAATATAAAAGAATAACATATTATGAATATTACAAATATATTATTGTTTATAAAACAAAAAAAATTCTAATAACAAAATTAAATAATGAAACTTTTGTAATTAAATTTTTAATACAAACATCCACCGTCAGTTAATACTGGTTCTTTCTCAAAGATA
>NW_008578206.1:0-241 GCF_000257125.1 Entamoeba nuttalli P19
AAGTATTAATATGTAACTTTCCTTTAACTGTAGAAGAATATTTATACCACACTCCTTTTAAGTGATTTTGTGTTCCTTTCTTTCTTTCAAATCTTCCAAATGTTAATGAATCGATGTTATGACTTATATCTTTAGAACAAGTACTTACTGATTCAATTGCATATTTAGTAAGTGCATATTGTGTTAGTCCAGGAGTTAATAACTCTGCCCGTTGACAAGTTGAATGAGATGGAGGATTGAG
>NW_008578207.1:0-583 GCF_000257125.1 Entamoeba nuttalli P19
ATCTATTCTTCCTTGCTCAGTGGAGACTAATTCTATCTCTAAACTTGTTTTTTAAAAAAGAGTAATTTCAACGTTTAAATTATTATTTATGTTTTTGTAGTAATATGAGAAAAACACTTCTTTTATTTTATTTCTTCTTATTAAAATATTCTCAAAACTTTTTCTACTTTATCCTTCTTTTTAAGCCTTTGTTTGATTTCTGATTTATTTTTAAACAATTTCATTTTTCTTATTTTATGAAAGAGAGAATAAAGAATTTTATTACTACTATATTACTTTGACTAATATTTTTTTTAGGTCCTACTACACCTTAGCAAATCCTTTCCCTTGGTTAATACCTTCATATATATTTCTTAATTTCTTTATTAATAATTATCAACTATTATATTATAACAAATAATATCCCACTGTAATAAATTGCTGCACAATCTGCAACATTAACTAATATATTTCTAATTCAAATACATTGTCATAATCAGATAATAACGGAAAAAGTCAAAGCATGAATTGTATTAATGTTTGTGTGGTGTTTCTGACAAACTACCTTTAATCTAAATTATTTTGTTTAAATTTAAATAATAAT
>NW_008578208.1:0-1452 GCF_000257125.1 Entamoeba nuttalli P19
TTTTTTTTGCAATTAGAACAAAGGAACATTTGTGGAATGAATAACAAAAAAATACTGAGTTATTTCAAAATGGAACAAAGAGTATTTAGGTGATGAAGAGATAATACAATGAAAAATACAAGACTTTAGATTCTAAGTTTATTCCAAAGACTCAGGACGAAAAAAAGAGATTTTAGGTAAAGCACCACCGTTATATTTTTTTGAGTTAAGTTCATATTCTTTTCTTCTTTCATTAAATATCATCATAGAACGTTTTAAAGGGATGAAATTTTTGTCATTTGGTTCTAAATGTTTTAAAATATCTTTCAATAATTCGATACGTTCATTCATTCGTTTTACTACATTACAGTCAAATGATAAAGAATTATAGTTAACTCTACAACGAGATGAATATAATTGAAGTTCTTTTGGATGTAAACAGTCTAATTTAGAGAAACGAGCAAGAGTGATTCGATATAATAAAATTGTTTGAAAAGCAAATTGAACTGAGTCACACCAATGCATAAAAAAGTATCTAAAGTATTGTTCTAGTAATAAATCAAATATAACTCGTTTACGTGAATTACCATTTAAAAAAGGAAGTAATTCAATAAGTAATATTAATAAATTAGTTAATGCTTCTGCATTATCAGTAGTAATAAATATTTTAATAATTATTAAAAGTGATTCAATATCCAAATGTTCATCAATTACAAAATTTGGATGAAGACTAACTAATAATATTAAACATCGTTTAATATAATCTGATAAGAATATTACTTTTTCTATGTCATATAAATTAGTTGAATGAGCATATATTTTTAATGTTTTATTAAATTCTTTAGGCATTTTTTTAATCATTGCATCCTCACACATAATGTAAGTAATATCCCTCCATTCATTTGATTTCCAAGATGATGTTCTCCATTTAATAAATTCATTGATAAAATCTTGGAAATCATCAGAACATTCAAGAGTTTCACATTTCGTTTCAGAAACAAACAAAATTGATCCTCTTAATACTGATGCAACAAATTCTCCTCTAGACCTAAAAGGCATGTAATGGATTGCTTTTAAATGAACTTCATCACTGATATACATTGAACTTCCAGATATCTTTTTATCAGCATCTAACATTGGTGATGTTTCTCCATATGGAGGAGTTCCACAAGAAATATCATTTACTCTATCAATGATATTAGAATGAATTGACTCTTTTAGAGAAGGAAGAGCGTATGATAATGATGTTAATAATCCTCCATACATTACAGTAAATGTTAAAGGAATTGTTTGAATAATAGTTTTTTGTTGTCTTATTTTTTCAAGTAATTGTGTTAAAGAAGCAAATGTATCTAAACACAATGCTTTATACATAAGAAATGTTGGTAATAAAATACTAGATTTATTCTTTGCTATGAGGGAAGAAACTGATTTAATTGCTTCACTAAATGATTAATCATAATTATTTTTAAA
>NW_008578209.1:0-4150 GCF_000257125.1 Entamoeba nuttalli P19
TTGTTCTTTAATATAATCAACCATTTGGTTTAGTTGATTTTCATTCATTTCACTTGAATCTTGAACTCCAGGAGTGTCAATAACAAACACATTCTTTCTCTCACCTTCTCCATTATATCCAATCGTCTCTTGTGTTTTTGGTGCAGAACTATTACTTACATCAAATTTAGTGGTTTTAAGGATAAAATTCCCAAGTGAACTTTTACCATCTCCTATTCCTCCAATTAATACCATTTTAGCTTCTTTTGAATCTCCTGTACTCATTGATTATTATTGAGTTGTTATTTGTTTAAATAGTATTTGGAAATGACAGACTAGAATTACAATTTATTTTAAATGATGTTTGTTATTTTATTTACAATTTAATATTCTCGTTTGAAATTATTACTTATGAAATTAGTTTAAGTTAAAAATAATGTTAGTTGTAATTGTAAAATTATTTTAATGCCATTAAAAATACCGAATAAAGTATAACGCAGTTAGTAAAATTTAATAACCATTTTTGTTAAAAGGTTAAAAATAACCATTAGTTTGTTTACAAAACAAATACAAAAAATATTACCTGAATTTTTATTATACTTTTTGTTTAAAATTGCAATTTCATAAATTAAAAATAAACAATTTTATTTATATTTATTATGAATAACATTACAAAAACATCTCTATGAAATGAATCTTTTTTACTTAATTAAAAATTTATTCAATTATTGCTTATTCTTCTTTTCCATTATAACCAATTAATCGTTAATAATTGAATTAAACGATAATTTGGCAATATGGGGGTAATATTTTGATAATGTATTTATGGAAAATGTAAAAAAGAATACCTGTATGATTTTCATGGTTTAATTATATTTTTAACAATGTTATTTGATTTATAAATTTGTGATAGTTATTAACATACAACAAAAGATTGGTATTTTATTGAACATATTATCCAATTTATCTTGATACCATTAAAAAGAATTAATTAATAAATTAACTTCTCGATAACAACAATTAATAAACAATGACTTAATATATTTCAATTTCTTTTTATTATTTATTGCATATTTTTATTTATAATTTATAACTTAACACATATTAATATTTGTTTAAAATAAATCATTTTATCTGTTTTCTTATTCATTATATTAATTTAATTCAGCTTAATGTTTTATGTGTTATGTTTTCAATTTATGTTATGGTTATACCTATCACTTAACAGTTATAACTCTCATATATTTACACACAGTAAAATAGAGATTATTGCTACATTTTTCCAATTAAAACAACAAATAAATTTAAAAACGATAGATTAGGTAGTGTAAGTTTCTAACATCTCTTATTCATCATGTTATGATTTAAAGTTATAACAACTTATCACGACTAAGAACTCCACCTACTACACCCTCAAACTTTCTATCTCCAATTTCTGTTTTCAACCGTTGAAGATCTTCTTTTGAAGCACCAACAAGATTCTTTGGAATTTTTTCATTTTTGGTTTTCTTCTTTACATCAACCCATTTTGTGTAAGTAATACTTCCATCATATCCAACTCTTTTCTCTCTTTGCTTCTTAGTGATTGATAATTCCATGTAATCATGTTTTAATTCAACCACTTTTGTTTCTTGTTTCGTTTCTACATAAGTATCATGAAATTTTATATTTTTTACTTCTTTAATTTTGAAAGAAGGTAAAGTACGTACCCAACTCAGCATTGATATAATTTCATTCTCTGACCTACTGTTATCTACTAGTTCATCTGTGACAGAATCTACAAAATACATTGGTAAAACAAAATTTGAATCTCCAGTTGTTTCTTCGGCTAATTTTAACAAATCGTTTTTAAAGCTTTTCTTTTTAGATTCAATCATTCTATCAACCACGCTTTGTGGTGTGTAATAATAACATTTAGTCCATACAACACAAACATGTTCCCAAAATTCATAAAGTGGAAAAATATCATGTATAATATGAATCATTGTTTTGATACTATTTAATAATCGAGGACTATTAATATCTAAGCATATAACAATAGCTTTTATTCCACTTTGTGATTGAATATATTTTACCATTTGTTTAACATTATCATTCTCTTTTTCTTTACCGTTAGGATCATTAAAACCAGGTGTATCAATAACAAATACATTCCTTCTATCACCTTCTCCATAAACCCCACTTGTTTCTTGTGTTACTGAATTAGCACCACCACCAACTTTAAAAACATTGACTTTCTTCTTCAAGATAAAGTTACCAAGAGAACTTTTACCACTTCCTGTTTCTCCAATTACTATTAATTTAGTTTCTTTTGTCCCACTTATGCTCATTGATTATTATTCAGTTATTATTTCTTTAAATAGTATTTTACTGTGACAAAAAGTATTTATAAATTTGTTGAATGATGTTTATTATATAAAATATTTTTTTGTCTGAAATAATTATCCAACCCCGTATTCTTAGAATACCCCTTGTACGTTTCTTTATTTAACCAAAAATAACAATTTATTTTTATCGAATTTTATATAAATAATATTTATTATTTTATTAAAACATTTCTTTTAATTCTTATAGCGTGTTTATGTTTAATTTTACATTAAATTTATTTTTGGTTTAACCAATTAAATAATTATTCAAAGCCAAATGACTTTTGTTTGTTTGAAATGTAAATTAACAAGAGCTAAATATAAATAAACAGGTTTGTGATAAAATATTTGAACAAAAAGCGATAAAATAATTTCACTCAACATTCGAAATATGTTTACCATATCAAATCATAATTGTTTACTATAAATGAATTATTATTTCTCTTTTTTAAATAATAGGAATTTTGTTCGTTATTATTTTAAAAACCAGTTTGCGTGATGTCGATGACATTATTTTTAAATAACCAGAATAAAAATTAATAATTATGAACATTTGATTATGTTTAAATATTTCTAATTATTTGTGTTAAACAAGAAATATGAATATTGTTTTTTATTAGAACATTTTTCATGTCTATTAAAATAACACCATTAAGTTGTTTTATTCATTTTATTGTTTATTCTGAGATAATGACTATTTTCTAAGTACTGTCGTTAATAACAGTAAGGTATTATTAAAAAACTTGAAATTATTTGTTGTATTAAATTCGTCACATCTTTTTGTTTTAACTCGTTCAAAACTTTCAAAAATGCATATTTATGTTATTGAAAACAACATGATTTATAAACTATCTTTGTTATGGCTCTTCTGATATAACACATGGAATATAACTCATTTTTATATAAATTTTAATGACATCAATTCAAATAATCAAAGAGTGAATTATTTTAAGTATTACTCTATTATGAAGTAATTTTTAAGCCATCTTATTAACCAACACAAGAAATTCTTTAGTGGACTGCTATTTGTGTTATTAGCTACTACTTCCCATTCTCCACAATTAATTATTCCGTTATATCCAATTCTTATTTCTCTTCTCATATATTTGACTTGTGGTATTATATTATTGTCACTTTCTTTTAAATCCTCTCGTCGATGTTTTTCTTCTATGATAGTTGCTTTATATTCAGAACCTTTTATTTCTGGATTTCTATCAATTTCAATTTCACCTAAACTTCTGGTTTTTGTTATAAGTCTTTCAATCTCCTCCTTTGATCGACTGTTATCTTCTCCTTCTGGTTGTGAGTCTACATAAAACATTGGTGGCATATTAATAATTTCTTTCCTCGTTGTTATTTCTTCAATACATTTCTTTATTTGATAATTAAAAAATTCTTCTTTCATCTTCTTATGACTCTCTATTACACTTTGTGGTGTATAACAATAGCACTTAGTCCACACAATACAAACATGCCTCCAAAAGTCATAAAATGGAAAAATCTCACACATAATTTCAATCAACGTTTCTAAGTCATGAGAAAGTACATCATTATTAAAGTCTAAAACAATAATAATTGATTGTATCCCTTCTTGTTCTATAATACACCTAACCATTTTATTTAACCAGTTTTCATTCTCTTTACTTGTGTCTTGAAGAGGAGGGGTGTCAATAACAAATAAATCACTTCTATCACCTTCTCCATAAAACCCATTTATTTCTTGTGTTACTGAATCAGCACCTTCACCAACTTTAAAAACATCACTCCCCAAAATAAAATTACCAAGTGAACTTTTACCAACACCT
>NW_008578210.1:0-477 GCF_000257125.1 Entamoeba nuttalli P19
AATATATTCGTCTTTTAAATATTCTTGTACAAACATTTTATCTATATTTATTATATTTTTTAATATTACTATTATTGGTTTTATCTTTATTTTTTCATTTCTTATTTTGTATTATCATGTTTATTTTCTTTCTTTATGTCTTCTTCTTTTATTCAATACTCTCTGTCTTTATTTCTATGCTATAATTATCATATATCGAATGTAGCATGTCTAAAACACAGCACAAACAATAATATAATTCATTCTTCAGCTCTCCATATTATTATCTGGTTATTACAGTACCTTTGAATTAGAAGTACATTAGTTAGTGCTGAAAATAGGCAGCAATTTATTACAGTTGAATATTACTTATTATAATATAATAATTGATATTCATTAATAAAGAAATTAAGAAATATATATATTAACCAAGGAAAATATTTAGTGATGTGTGGTTAAGACTAAAAGGAAAATAATCATAATAATATAGTGGTAATA
>NW_008578211.1:0-501 GCF_000257125.1 Entamoeba nuttalli P19
GAAACTAGTTCTATTAATACTTAATTAATTACCCACCATTTATCTTTTTATATTATTTTATCAATTCTTTTTTATTCTTTTGAAATCTTTCTTCAATTCTCTTAATTTCATTTTTCATAGTCACTTCTTCTCTTTGAATATTTTCACTATTATTTAGTTCTTTGTTTTATTGATTTATTCTTCTTGTTTCTTATAATTTTATATTATCTTTGTCATTTTATTCTTTATTCTTTCTGTTTGATTTATTTATTTCACTTTTTATTTTCCTATTATTCTTTCTGTTTCATCTATCCTTTCTCCTTTTTTATTGTTGAATAAGTATTATTGTCATGTTTTTAAAACTTTATTTTTCAATGTCACTAAATAATGACGTTTAGTAGTATCATCAATGGCTGGAAATAATAGTACAAATAGACAAGTAGAATAGAAGAATTGTCATTGATAAATAGAATTAATTCTTGTTGATGATACTGAACAATAATGTTTATGTTTGTTATTACT
>NW_008578212.1:0-567 GCF_000257125.1 Entamoeba nuttalli P19
TAATTTTCTTTTAGTCTTAAAAACACATTATTAGATCTTTTTCATTGAATAATACATCAATATAATCTCTTAATTTCTTTATTAATAAATACCAACCTTTATATTACAATAAGTAATATTTTATCATAATAAATTGATGCACTATTTGTAATATTACCTAATACATTTCTTATTCAAATACACTATCATAACAAGATAATAATTAGGAGATTCGAAGCTTGAATTGTAGTAGTGTTTGTGTGTGGTGTTTCAGACGTGCCACTTTCGATCTATAAACAAATAACAAATAAATAAAGAAAATGAATGAATATAAAAAATTGATATTATTAAAAATCTTGTAGTTATAAAGAATGTTGGTTATTATGGAATAGTAATTTTTAAAATAATCAAATGTTACAAAATAAAATGACAAATAAATAAAAACGTCATTTATAAAAATTCAGAATAACAAAAGAGTTAATTATTATTAGCTTAAACATCAATTAAAAAATATTCTATTACATTCTAATGATGTTTGTTACCATTTTTTAAAGAACGGATTATCTCTATGATTCATTATGAGTTTAC
>NW_008578213.1:0-465 GCF_000257125.1 Entamoeba nuttalli P19
GCACCATCATAACCAGAAAATAACTGGGAGTGTCGAAGCTTGAATTCTATTAGTGTTTGTGTCGTGTTTCAGACATAACACCTTCAAATCACTTCGATTTATAATAGAAAAATAGAGAAAGAATAAAATAAAAACTTATAAAACTGACCAATCAAATAGAAATTAAAAAGGTTTAATTCTCAATAATCTGATAATAAATACAATGCAACATCAACAGAATGAGACTGCTTCACATACATTCGACGGTTTTGACAATGAGAATTTAAGAATATCTTCACATGACATAGAGACATTAGTTTCTAATTATCTTAATAAATGCATTGGAAAAATCAATGAAAGATTAGACAACCTTTCTCAACAATTCAATCAATTCCAAAACAAAATGAATGACATTGAAATGTTTGTGATAAAGTTGTGTTCAAAGGATGAAAATGAAGAAAAAATGAAAGAGCAAATAAACAAACT
>NW_008578213.1:475-781 GCF_000257125.1 Entamoeba nuttalli P19
AAATGACTATTGAAAAGATAAGAGAAGTGAAAGAACAAACACAACAAGCAAATGAATCTATTAACAAGAGACTAGAAGAACAAGACAAACAATTTGCAGTAACTACTACAGACGTAATTTTTCATCGTTTCCTGATTGAAAAAATTCTTAAAAATACTCAAACACCAAGTCATGAAGATAGAGAATTAATTAGAGGAGTAGTTGAAGAAGAAATGATGACAGAATGTTTGACTCAAGATGAAAGACAAATAAATTTTTTAAACACATTAAGAGACATAGTCTTGAATGAAAGAAACACTACATCAA
>NW_008578214.1:0-2603 GCF_000257125.1 Entamoeba nuttalli P19
TTCATAATAAAAAATAAATGTATTATTTAATTGTAATTACTATCAATTAAATTATTCTTCAAATCTTCCCAAAAACGAATCAGTAATTTCTTTTATACTTGTGATATTTCCATTACAACTTTCAACTTTTTGTTTTAATTCGGTACTACCTAATTGAACTATTTTTTTATGACTGGCTAATAATCCTTTAAAAAAGTCTATTATAAGTTGTGGTGAATCTACATTATACTGAAAAAGTGGACGGAAAGTATCGGCAACATCATCAAGAGAAAATCGTTCCAAAAAATTAGGTATTTTCCTAGAATATGAATTTTTGAAACGTTCAAAGTATAAATGAGTAAAATAAAAAAAAACAACAAACAATAACTCATCAACAATTTGTTGATACTTTTCTTTAATTTCTTGACTAGGAGGATTAAGCGCACGTACCATACTTGCTTTTTGCCTTTTAATACCCATACTTTTAAGGTCATCAATAAAACTTTTACCTCCTGAGCTTTCTTTCTTAAGCCTATTATTTAAATTAACTTCTTTTTTAACTAATGAAGCAACTTGGTCTAAAGAAGGCCCTTTCTTTAGTACTTCTTGAATAATCCCACTATATTTTTCATTTAACAGATGTTCTGAATTCATTTCTTTAAGCATATTCAACAATGGTTCATATGAGTTAATATATTTTTTAAAAAACAATTTAAATGTTTGGAAGTAATACATTGGATCAACTCCTGGTATTGAATTTCTAATAATAAATTTTACTGTACCAATGTAAATAATGATAAAACAAACGTGAATTGTTCAGCAAGAGCGTTTGCTTGTTCTTGTGTTAATTGACTAATTGAACGAAGTTCTTTACTGAATTTAGAATTATTGGCATTAGAATGAGAAGCTGGTGGGGGTGGTGGGGGTGCTACTTGAGGTTGTAATGTAGTTGTAGAATAAACCGTCTCTGGTTTAGGGACTGAAGTAATCTTATTTTGAAAAGAGATGGTGGTTGGTTGTGGCTGGATTGATGGAATAGTTGTAGTAAGTATTGGATTTGTTTTAGGTATTGGTGGTGGAACAGAATAAGTAAAAGTACTTGGATTTGGTTCTTTGTGAATAACAGAATTGTTAGTAGTAATTACAGTATTTGTTTTAGGAATAGATGTAATAACATGTTGATTATTGAAACTTACAGTATTTAGACTTACATTAGGTGAAGAGATAGTTTTGTCCATTCCACCGATGCATGGAATTTTTTTGAATTCAGAACTTCGTTTATCATTAAGAAAAGTATAATTTAAATACCTTTTATATTCTGAATATTTAGGTTCAGACTTATATTTTCTGCTTTCAAAAATTTTCCATCCAGTTAAACCCACAACATCTTTTTGATTTTCATTAATCCATTGAGTATATTGACTTAATAATTCCTGTTTCCTTTCTTCCTTTTTTCTTTTAATATATTTTTCATTTTCAGTAATACACATTGACACTCTCATTTTTTCTTCAGTAAATTCACTAGGATCTGCAGGAGACTGGTCTAAGTATTTACAATAATCTTGAAACTTCATAAATGACAAATATTTCTTTTCGTCAATAGAATTTGAAAATTCTTTTTTAATTGGTGATGGTCTTTTATAACTTCCTGTTATATAACTAAGTACTGATGGATTAATTTCTTCCATTGCACTCTTCCAACTTTCTTCTAACATTTCATCACTAATGATTTGCCAATAAACGTTACCTTCATCATCAGAAATAACATCCTCTTCAATATCACTTACATCATTTGGTTCATCTTTCATGCAACTAATAATTGGTGATTGACTTCTATCTGTAACACAACTATCACCCTCTCCTTGATCTTTACAACACTCATTTGTTTCTTCTTTCTTTGTTTCTTCTTTATCATTCACTTCTTCTGGATTTGTTTCTTCTTTATCATTCACTTCTTCTTTCTTTATTTCTTCTTTATTATTCGCTTCTTCTGGATTTGTTTCTAAACTTTCATCATCGTCATCAGTTATAAAATAGACATCTAAATTGTTCATGAATTATTTAAATGATTTTTGAGTTCCTTTTTTAAGAAACATCTTTCAAAAATTATACAATAAACATCATTTTCATGTACAAATCCAACTAGTGTAACAAACTGTTATAATTCATGATGAATTACTTTTATTCTTAAGCTGCAAAAAAAGCGAATGATATATGATAAAAAAAATAAGTATAAGGATAACAAAGTGAATTAAATATATAAAAACATTTTGGAAACATTAATATTTTAAATTTTATCTTTTTAGAATTAAAAAAAATTAATTATCATTTAATATTAAATTTATGTTATTTTTATCAATTAAGTGTGTTATAATCATCTCTTATTAGTTAATGTTATAAAACTCAAAGACTCTCAAAGTTCATTGTTCTTTTCAATTAACCAATTTATTATTTTATGTATTTTTATAAAAACTGTTTTTCTTTTATTCTTTTTGCAGATTTATTCTATAAACTCCAAATTAAATTCTATAAAAATATAGAAATAATATAAATTCTCATTTTATTAATATAAATTTAAAAAAATTCACCAACAATGCTCAATTTATTTGTTAAGAACGATTCCT
>NW_008578215.1:0-2752 GCF_000257125.1 Entamoeba nuttalli P19
ATTTTATTTTTTAATAAAATTTATCACAAATATATTTTTTTTTAATGATTTTAATATTAATTTACTCAAATTATTTATGAAGTTTCAAGTTTTATTTTCTTTATATTTTTAACTATTCTAATAATCAATTGATTATATTTAATATATTCTCTGCATTTAAGTATCTTTTGTTTTAATAAATTGTTGTAAAACTGATTTTAGAAGGATTTTCTTTCATTATAAATAAGTTTTGTTAAATAAAATTTTGAATTTCTTATTCTTTTTTAGAATTAAAAAAGAGAAAAACTAAAAAAATAAAATAAGAATATTCAGATCAATTATGACAATGGGAGATGCTGATATTTACGAGAATGGATTTATTACACCTACACCATCACCTACACCTGATATTTTAATGGATCCATATCTAAGAGGAGTGAGAGAAATTCCTGAATGTTGTTCACCATATGAACAACATGTTCTTCAAATGAATCGACCAGCTTCAGATAAAGATAGAAATGCATATGTTCAAAAGATTATAGCAGAAATAAAGAACCAATTTAGTGTAGATGAAAGAGTAGTAATTTATGCATTATATGCATGTAGTGGTGATGTTGAATTAACAAAGAAGTTTTTTAGTGAAGGAAAAGTTATTCCATGGACATGTGAAGAAGATGTTTGTAAATTTTAAAATGATTTAAAAGAAAAAGTAAATTAATCAAAATAATAGCAAATTCTTGTTTCAAATGACACAGATAAAATATTTCAAATTATTATGAATAGAGGAAAAACTGAAACTGAAAAACGATGTCATTTTCTTTCATGTAGTGGAAGTTTTGGTGATTTAACAAAAATGAAATATTGATTGTTTGTTTAGAAATGAAGTAATCTTAATTTAAATTTTATTTAAAATTAAATAAATTCATTTAATACTTTTTCAATTGAATTTACAACTTCTTTTTGAAATTTAGATTAAAGAAAATTACAAATCAATTGAATCATCTGATTCTAAATCTATTTCATTAGTAGTTGTAATTGTTGGATGTATTTCAGATTTTTGAATTAAAACATTCATTTTAAAGAGTTGTTCATAATCATAAATAGTTCCTCTAATTAATTTTTGTTTAGATTCATTAAATAATTTATTACAAGGATGACTTGGTTCAAATAATTCTGTCATTTTTTTTGCTTTACCTGATAACATAAGAGATTTCTTCCATTCATAAAATCCTTTAGTTTTACAAAAACCATTAACAAAATCAATTCCATAATCTTGACAATGTGGAATATTTTTTGGTAATGTCTCATTATCAGAAAATATATCAAATGAACACATCATTGATAAAAACTGTATTATATATAATGCACTTTTCATTAATAACCAATGTTCACTTCCTTCATATGTATGAACTGATTTATGTTGTCTTATTTTATCAACTAAATATTTAGAAAATTTTTTATCACTTGAAGTACAAGAAACAATTTTTTGGAGTTGTTTATTATTCCAAATTAATTTTGAATTATCAATATCAATAATAACATCAATATTTTCACTTCGTGTTCTTAATACAGAACTACATACAGCTGCCATAAATCCTGTTTGATTTCCAATTATTTTATTTAAAGAAACTAATGGAAGAGAGAAAAATAAAGAATTTGTTGAATAATTTTTAAAAGGTAATGAAAGTTCTAATAATGGATTTATTACATCAACTCCACAAATTGATAAAATATCAGTAAATGGTGTAATTAATCCAGGCATACAATTTGCTAATGCATACATCATTAAACTACTTGAATCATTAGTACTTAAAAAAATAGTTTTACTTTCTATTAATAATAGTTTTAATAATGTTGGAAATTCTGATGAATATTTATTTACTAATCTGGTTAATGACTGATCTACTCCAAATGCTGTTTCAATTTCAATTGGTGCAGGAGATGGAACAACACTACTAACTAATAAATTATATCCTTGAATAAATATTTCTTTTGAAATACCTGGTTGTGTTAAAAAAAATTGACTAATTCTTTGTAATCTCGTTGAAAAATATGTTAAAAATGGTGAATTTGTTAAAATAGCTACTGAAATTTTTGATGACAATGAACAACTGATAACTCCTAATGGAATTCCATAAACATCCCTTGATGGATGAAAATGAATTTGTATTTGACATGAAGGTACATCTGAACAACTATAAAACGCTAAGTTTTTAATATCATAATTAAATGGATTTGGTAATGACGGTAATACTAGAAATTTAGAAGTATCTTTTTGAATTAAACAAAAATGAAGGAAAGTATTGATGTCAGACATTTTATTAAAAAGTTAAACTGAATAATAAGAAAACTAAAAATTATTTTAAAAATAAAGTTTTTAATTAAAAATTTTTTTAGTTATATATAACGAAAAAAAGAACAATAATAAAATAATTATAAAAAGAGTTATTAAAAAAGAAAAAATAGGGTTAAAGGAAGAACTGAGAAAACTTGTGATTGACAGTGTATAATGTCTGAGGTTGTTGCTAAGAAAAGAACTTTCAAGAAATTTGAATTACAAGGAAAATCACTTGAAGAAATCACTGCCATGCCAGAAGCTGATTTTGTCAAGATGTTAGATGCTAGAGCTAGAAGATCATACAGAAGATCACCAAAATTAAAACATGAAAGACTTGTTAAGAAACTCCTCAAAATTAAGAAGGCTACTAAAGAAGGAGAAAAACCAAAACTTGTTAAAACTCACTGCAGAGATAAAATCATTCTTCCAAATATG
>NW_008578215.1:2930-10392 GCF_000257125.1 Entamoeba nuttalli P19
TAAACCAGTTACCCATGGTAGACCAGGTGTAGGAGCTACTCACTCTTCCAAATTTGTCCCATTGAAATAAATTTGGTTTTGCTTTTTTAGAATAAAAATGGTTTTATTATTTTTATGGTTATTATAAAAATTTAAGTTCTGTATTTTTTTTATAATTATTTTGTATTTATTCTTTTGATATTAATTACTTATTTGACAGTTTTTCTTTTTTTAATCATTCTGTTGTTAATTAAAGTGTGGTTAAGACTAAAAGAAAATTAACATAATAAATATAATGGTAATGAAATGTTTCCTTCTCTCTTTCATAAAATAAGGAAAAAGAAATTGTTTAAAATTAAATCAAAGAATAAACAAAAGATTAAAAAAAAGAAGGAATAAGTGAAAAGGTTTGAGAAAGCCTTAATAATAGGAAGAAATAAAACAAAGAAGTGATTTTTCTTATACTCCTAGAAAAACCTTAATGATAAGTTAAACAAAAATATTACTCTTTTTTTAAACAGCGAAGGAATTAGTCTCACCTAAACTAGGAAGAATAAATGAAAAATCTATTTAACACTTTATTAACTAATTTTTATTTTATTGTAATTTGAATCATCATCAAAGAAAAAATAATAATGTTATTTGGATATATTTTCATAAAAAAACAAAAAACAAAAATGATTATAAAATGTTATATAGAAGAAAAACTTTTTGAAAATGAATAAACTAAAAAAATTAATGGATATTTTAACGGAAGATGCTATTCGAGGAGCAAGAAGTATTATTGCCTTATATAATAGTATTGTTGGATATACAAATGAAGAAGAAAATAAAGAAGAAGAAGAAATAGAATCAAAAGAAATAATAAAAAAAGAAGAGAAAAAAGAACAAGAAATAAGTAAATCACCAACGTTAATAAAACTAGAAAAAATACTTTCAAAAGAATATATTGATATTAAACAATTAAAAGATATTTGTTGGGTAGGATGTCCTTCAGAATATAGAAGAGAAGTATGGAAAATATTATTACAATGTCATCCTTTAGATCAAAGTAAAAAGGAAAATTTTATTAGTAAAAGAATTGAGAAATATGAATTTATTCAAACAAAGTTTGGTGAAGAACGAAACGTAGAACAAATATCAAAGGATTTACTCAGAATTTCTGAAGATTTAAATGACGTTAGAGAATCAATGAAAAGAATTCTTTCTTTATGGGCAGCTCGTCATCCAGCAAGTGGATATGTACAAGGTATTCATGATATTCTTATTCCAATTATTAGAGTGTATTATGATAAAAAAGAGAATAAATATATTAAACCAACTCTTGAACAAGAAGCTGATGCTTTTGATTCATTAACAATTGTATTAGAAAGTGTCCAAACATTTTATACTTGTCAACAACCTCGAATATTTGAACTTTTAAAACAATTAGAATTACTTATTAAAAAAATTAATCCTTCTTTATCAAATCATCTTGAAGCTATTGATGTTCATACTTTAAATTATGCTTTTCGGTGGTTTAATTGTTTTTTATTAAGAGAATTTTCTCCAGAACAAGGAATACGTTTATTTGATACACTTATTTCTGATCAAAAAGGTTTTGCTGAACTTCCCCTTTTCTTATGTGTAGCATTAATAAATAAATATTCATCAGAACTTCAACAAAAAGACTTTGGAGAAGCAATAATTTTTCTTCAAAATTTACCAACAAGTAATTGGAGTAATGAAGAAATGGATACTTTTATTTCGCAGGCTCATTTATATAGAGAATTATATTCTAATTCTCATTTGATGTAATACTCATTTATTTTTTTTAGTTAAGATTTCAATCTTTTTGTCAAAAAAATCTGAAACGATCTTTAAAATAAATAATTATTATGTTAAGATCAATTAATATCAATATGGAAATTAATTTAATTCCTATTGCAAATACCTATGAAGTGGATTTAAAATGGTGTGGTTATGTTCATTGGAATGCGGGAAAAAGAAGATATAGTGATTTTTTAAAATTATTTGAATTATTATGTGAAAGATATGATGAAGATGATTTTCCTGAATTTCCTGGTAAATTATTAGTTCATAGTGAAGAAATGTTAGCAGAGAGAAGATATGATTTAACTCTTTATTGTCACTCATTACTAACATCAACTATGACTTTTCTTGACCCAATTGTTGTTACATTCTTTAAAATCCCAACATCATTATTATATCTTTATCTCCCAAAACCAATAAATTACTATCAACAATATAAAACAATTTTATCACAAAACTCTTTAAGAGATATTCAAAATTCTGCTTTACAAACTGAAATAATAGAAGATGAAATTGGAAAACGTTGGTTACAAAATGTACGTATAATTTCAACTGCACTTCTTCAAGCTCCTTCTGATTTTCAAATTACAGTTGAAGAATATATTAATCCAATGAATGGGATAATTAAAATTCCTGATCCATTTATTATTACAAATGATAATATTTATGAATTTAATTCAAAAATTAGAAAAGTTATGGGAAAAGCAATGGAATTAGTTGAAAAAGTTCAACAATTATTATTTAATGTTCCTCCTCAAATACTTAATGAAATTTTTGAATTAAAAGTAGAAACACAAAATTGTATAGATTCTGTAATGTATAACAAAATAACATTGGATAGAGATTCTATTGATATAAGAATGCTTTGTTATAGAACTATTACTGATGTTGATATTATACTTAGTGATAAATTAATGCCACTCTTAGGAAAAAGTGCTGTTGTTTCTTCATTAGGAAGAATTAAACAAATGTTTTGGATGCCATATAATGATAATGGAAACTTTATGAGAATGGAAGAAGTTTTTAATTAAATTTCAATTTATCATATTTTTCTTTTGCTAATAATCACAGTAAATAATATCTCCAGGAAGTGGAATTTTTCTTTTATCTGAAGTAAGTAATTCTAATCTAACACTTTGTCCAATTTCTTGAAAAGTAGTTGGTGGAATTGAAAGACATAAATCTCCATTAATAAATTCACTTTTAATTTTCTTTTGTTTACAAAATGCTTCAATTCCTGATGCAATTCCAATACCTTTAATTTTAATTATTCCACCATTTATTGGAACAACACTACAATTTATTGAATTAATAATTGGTAATGGTAATGGTTTGTTCATTCTTTTTTCAGTTTTCTATCAATTCATTATTTTAGTTCATTATTAAATATTGTTTAGAATATAATATTCTAACAAACTTCAATTTCTCCAATTAAATAAAATCCAAATGTTCCATTAAAATAAGAAAGTGCTCTTAAAATATTTGATGCAATAACTGCATCAGATTTTGAATCAAATTGATGATTTTCATTTTTTATTTTATCAATTAGTCTTTGCATTTCTTTTATTGTTTTTAAACCATTATGACATAATTCAATTATTTCATTTTTATCATGTGCATTATTTAACATCTTTTTAACTGTAATGGTTTTTTGAGCAGCGTTAACTACATCATCTCTTAATTGTATATTATAATGATTTTGTGAAAGAACTTGAATAAGTAACTTTCTTTCTTTCATTGAATCAAATACTGCCATACAATTCTTACATAAAATAAGTTCTATTTTGTAATTAAATACTTTTATTCATAATTATTGTATAAACAAACTTATTTTTTCTTTACCTTGAATTTCTTCTTCTTTTTCTTTTTGAACTTCAATTGAAATTTCTTTTAAACATTTAAAACATGTTTTTTCTTTACAACATTCACACAATTTACCAAATATTCCATGTTCATGACATGATCTACATGTACCATATTTTATTGATTGTTTAATTTCAAAATGATTTTTCTCACATTGTTTTAGTAGTAATTCAATATTTTTTACTTTGTTATGATACTTATCTATACACTTATTTCTTTTTTCTTTGTAATAAAGTGTTAAGTCTCTTGATGGCTGTGGATATTTATTTGGATGAACTTCTGGAAATAGGGGAAATTCAACTATTTTCATAAATGCTGTTTTAAAGATTTTTCTAACTTTTTAAATATTTCTTTTTATAACAAAAAATCGATAACCAATCAGTTATAATTTTTTTTCATTGATTTGTTCTTATTTTTGAAAATTAGGAAGTACCAATAACTTTGTTGTATTAATATTTCTTGTTCTTTTGAATTATTTTTATTCTTTAACCAAGTCAACACTCCAACTCTCCTTTTTTCTTCATTTCAATAAAATCTGAACAAAATTTGTAATAATTTTATTTGCTTTGGGTTTATACAAATGAATTGATGAAATAATGAAAGAAGTAATAATTGAAAAATAAAGTGATAGGTATATAATAATGAAGGTAAGGAATATAAAAGAATAACATATGGAAAACAACAATATGTTACCAAAAAAAAGATAATATTAAAGATATTAAAAGAATAAAGAATAAAAAGATAGACAACAATGTGTCAAAAGAGAGAAAAAGGAGCTTAAAGAAGAATTATTTTTATACTCAAAGAATAGTATAACAAAATACAAGAACTATTTAAATAATATCTTCTGAATGTAATTATGAACTTGTTCACAAGAAGTATCAAGAATAAGACTGAAGAAAAATTAAAATAGAATAAATGCATATTAAATAATATATAAAGTCATTTTTTAACATTAAAATAATTTATAATTCACTGAGACATAATTATTAGAAATAGAATGGTGATATAAGATATTGTCTAGTGTTAAAATAATGATAATGTAGAATGGATATAAATTCTGTTAGATATTGGTTGAATAAAAAAACAGTAAATCCAACACTAAAATACTTCAAAGAGACTTAATATTATTTAATTTTTTTTATCTAATAATTGAATATTATATATGACGTTCTTAAAAGAATAAGTACAGTTTGATTGAAAATCAAAATTATTTAATATGAATGATTTAAAGACAAGAAATGGGTTGGATATAAACATTAAAAAAATATAGAGACATAGTCCAACAGGAAGAAAGGTTAATTTGAAAAAAAAATATTTAATTAAGTGTATCAAAATATAAATAAGACACAAATGCCAGTGATGGTTACCCATATCATTATTTAAATCTATTTTAGTTAAGTAAACATATTAATTACATATATATTGAAAATATACAAGAGAAGATTGAATTAAGAAGTAATTAGTTAGTGAAAATAAGAGGAATTGTCATTGATCTAATTAATACAGAATTTATATGGTTCATAGTTATGAAATAGTATTGTATGAAAGTTATTGAAAAAAAGTATTTGAGTTACTTTCATTTGAAATAGAACATTGGGTATTAATTTTTATTTTTTTTGGAATAACTTTTCTTCTTTTAAACTAACTTTTTTTTTAAATCCTTTCATTAGTTGTGGTTCAAACATTTTATAACTAATATTGACTCATACACAATTATACAAACTATAAGAGTTAATTGTTTATAATACTATCATTAATTTTCTTATATTTGTTGAGTTAATATGATAAATTTAATTACTCTTAGTTATTTTTATCATTATTTGTTTAAAAAAAATAACAAATTTTAACAAAAGAAAAGTTAATTCATAAGTAATAATGTGGATGTTATTTTAAAATTGAATAAAAAAAAAGAAATGAGTCTCTTCTTCTTTTTTTAGTATTTTTTATTAAAAATAGTTTTTCTTAATATTCTTCTATTTAATTCTTTTTTTTAGTTTATCAAAACAATTTCACTTTTCGAAAATCATTTTTTTTGCTCAAAAACAAAATTATACCAGGAAAAAACTTTAAAAAAGTCAATTGAAAAATTTTTGCTACGAAAAGATAAATATTTTTAGATAATAAACAAAATCCATCACTTACTAAAAAACAATGCTTTTTTAAACTAAAAAAATAGTAATGAAGACATTACTATTGTTGAACATAATTACTTTATGTTTTTCTACATTTTGTAACAATGTTGGATGTGGTCAATGTGAAACTGAAGTGTGTATAACATGTAAAATAGGATATGATGATAATGATGATAGTTGTGAAAAATGTGATTATTACATTTCATCAAAAAAGGTTGACCAATTAACAAACCCAGTTTATTTAAATATTGAAGACCAATGTATTGATATTTCTAATAAAATTCAAGGAAAAGAGTTTAATAGAATGCCAGTAAATTCTAGTGAATGTACTTTAGACTTCTCTGAGAAATTTTTTTCATTTGATATGTCTGAAGTAACACCTTCTATTCCACCTTGTATTAATACATCACAAATTAATGACTATCTATTTGGAAAGTGGACTTCAATTACTCTTACTGAAGGTGCTCAAATGAATATTTATAATATTAAAATACTTAATTCAAATCAACAAATTGTAAATAAGGAAATTTCAATGCAAGTCAGTAATATTGTTAATGGACAAATGAATTGTTTAGCTTCATCAATTGTTTCAAATGATGAACCATTTTCAGTTTTTTTAAATTCAAATACATTTATTCTATTTATTGGATTATTAAACGGGGTCAATTATACTATTTCATTCAATGCAAAGGCATCTATAGATTCAGATATATTTCATAGTTCATTAGTCATTGATGGAAATGACTATATTGATTTTATTGATTACACTGATAATTATACTTCATTTGGTAAACCACAAACAATGGTTGTTGGTGAAAAAGATATTGTTATTTATCAAATGAAATGTTCTCCAATAATAAGAAAAGGTATATTTTTCTCTGTAAAAACAGTCCCATATCATACTCTTATTCTTGATACTAAGTTATCTAGTTCTTTTCATTATGTTGAAGAAATTGATATTAATACCTTTTCTTGTAAACAACTTCATATTGGTAAAAAAGGTGGTTTAACTACAACTGAAGGTTCTTCATTCGGTGTTTTATTCAAAGTATATTCAGAAAAAGAAGAATTAAGACATTTTTTTATGTCAATTGAAAATGATCCATTAACTCTAAGAATTCAAACATCATGTGTTAACAAATGTAATCAAGATAATGGGTATGGTCAATGTGTTATTTCTGAGTTTAAATGTGTTTGTAATGAAGGATATGGTTTTGAAGATTGTAGTAGGTTGTGTTATTATGATGGTAAATTTAATACTACTCAAGAAAATCCTTGTTATTTAGGAACTCCTGGCTGTGATAAACATTGTAAGTGTAAAGAAGGATATAGTTATCAAGACCATTATTGTATTAGTAAAGAATGTTTAAATTTAGGTATAGGCAGTTGTAATAGAAATAATAAACATTGTTTGCTGAATTGTGAATGTGAAGATGGTTATGAGCTTACTCAAGATAAGATGTGTAAATTAAAAACTTGTGGCAATCAACAAAAAAATGAATTTGAGGAATGTGATGGGGGACTTAATTGTAATGATTTTTGTGAGTGTAATGATGGGTTTACAACTGACCCAAATGATCCATTAAGTTGTAAAGAGACTGGTATATTTTGGTGGCATATATTATTAATTATTATTGGAAGTGTTTGGATTATTTTTATATTGATGATTGGAA